>NC_140168.1:75551705-75573726 GCF_963971535.1 Notolepis coatsorum
GTTGTCTCTAATGTTATCTAGCTACTGATAGGTCCCGATATCATCAGTTTGGTGCTGGCTGGCTAACGTGAGCTAACGTTAGCTGCTAGCCACAATGCTATACTGTTATACTGGCATATTCCATTCACGTTAGCATGTAGCTAACAACGGCAATCTTTTTTTTAGACTAAACTATCCGCTCTTGGTGGTCACTTGTGTTGATGTTAGTTTTGTTTCATCAACAAATGAGAGGCAGAACACACAGTGAATGTATCCGTTTTGTTTATTGCACTTTTATTACACTTTGCTGAAAAATAAGTGCTGCATTGGCTAAATAGGCATTTAAAGATGGCGGCTTGTTGACATTTCTTTGCAGGAAGTGTATTGGCACATTCAAGTTCTGAGAGAGAGAGAGAGAGAGAGAGAGAGAAGAGAGAGAGAGAGAGAGAGAGAGAGAGAAGCAGGTAGAGAACAAGAGAGGGGGAGAAAGAGAGGAGAGAGAGAGAGGGAGAAGCAGAGAGAGAGTACGAGAGAGGGGGGAGAGAGAGAAAGAGAGAGGGGAGAGAATGAGGGAGAAGCAGAGAGAGAGAGAGAGAAGGAGAAGCAGGTAGAGAACAAGAGAGGGCGGAGAGAATGAGAGAAGGGGGAGAGAAAGAGGGGAGAGAGAGAGAGGGAGAAGCAGAGAGAGAGAGAAGGAGAGAGAGAAGGAGAGAGGGGGAGAGAGAGAGAGAGAGAGGAGAGAGAGAGAGGAGAAGCAGAGAGAGAGAGGGAGAAGCAGGGAGAGAGAGAATGAGAGCAGGAGAGAGAGAGAGAAAGAGGGAGAGAGGGAGAGATGTCATTCCTGTGGGGGTAGTTTATATGCATCACACCAAATGCTGGAAGCGAGCCGCGTGTCACTTGCTGTAACGGTTCCCAGTGCCACGTGTTGCTCGTCCCAGTGTGTGTGTGTGTGTGTGTGTGTGTGTGTGTGCGTGTGTGTGTGCGTGTGTGTGTGCGTGTGCGCGCGCATGTGCGTGCGTGCGTGTCGTTGTTATCATTCTGGAAAAAGACTCAAGTGCCCAAACGCTTTGGATTTAGAGCAGTGTGTGTGTGGGGGATGCTATACTATAACAAGTTGTTATAAAGAAAACTGTTGTCTTACTTGATAACATGAGCCTTCTTCTAGCCTTTTCCCTGGGGCTGTCTGTGATGCATCATGTTAATGGTATCCTTGCCAAGAAGGTGGCTTGGTAATAACAAAATAAATCCACATTTTCATCTGATTGAACCAGCGTTTAACTTTAGCTAATGCACGGGTTATTGCTCAGTCCACTTGCTGTCATGTAACATTAAGAAGTCTTTAATTGTCATGCAGAATAACACAAACACGCAACATGGGCGACACACAGAAACACACACACACACATGCATACATGAGTCGCAGATGAAATGTCTCTCTGCACTTGATCCATTTATTTTCTTTTGTATTATTTTTTAAACAAACACATAAACAAACATGACAACACAAGATAAGATATACAAGCATTAATTGTCAGAGCACATCCAATGAAATCACCATTTAGTTAAATGTCTTATACAGGATATACCCCTAATACCTGCTATCTAATACCCTACACACATATGCTCTAGCTCGTACCCCCCCCTCCCGGACCCCCCATTGGATAATCCATCCATTATCATTCGCTCCTAACCAGACACTACCATTATATGCTAGCTTTAAGAACTCCCGTTCTTTATTTAATTTTTTTAGTCACCTTTTCATTGTGTAAAGTGACCGTTGAGTGTGTACGTGTGCAGCGTGTGTGTGTTCATGCTAAAGTGTCTGTTAGTGTGTGAGCGTATACAGTATGTGTGTTGTGTGTGCTCATGTGTGCTTGTGTGTGGAGAGTTCAGTGTGTGTGTGTGGAGAGTTCAGTGTTCAAGACTCTGATGGCCTGGGGGAAGAAGCTGAGCCGAAGTCTCTCTGTCCTAGTTCCTGGTGTGCGCAGGCGTTTGCCTGACCGCAGCAGCTTGAACAGGCTGTTGTTGGGGTGGTGAGGGTCTTTCATTATTCTGCAGGCTCTGGATTTGCACCTCTTGTTATATAAGACCTGCAGGGGTGGTAGTGCAATACCCGTAGTATGCTCAGCTGAGCGCACCACTCTCTGTATGGCCTTCTTGTCCTGTGCCTTGCTGTTTTCATACCAGGCAGTGATGTTTCCAGTCAAGATGCTCTCTACAGCTCCGGAGTAGAAGGACTGGAGTATCTTCCCCGATACTCTGAACTTCCTTAACTGTCTCAGGTGGTAGAGGCGCTGCTTCGCCTTTTTTACGACTGAGTCTATGTGTGTTGTCCATGTCAGGTCCTCTGAGATGTGGACCCCCAGGTACTTAAAGCTGCTCACCCTGTCCACGGTAGCCCCGTTTATCCACAGTGGTGTGTGTCCCCCCTGCTGTGTTCTCCTAAAATCCACGATCAGCTCATTGGTTTTACCAATGTTCAGGAGCAGGCTGTTGTCCTGACACCAGCGTGCCAGTACATCAACCTCCTCCCGGTAGGCTTTCTCGTCGTTGTCAGAGATCAGCCCCACCACCACTGTGTCATCCGCAAACTTCACTATGGAGTTGGAGCTGAACCTGGCCACACAGTCATGTGTGTAGAGTGAATACAGCAGGGGGCTCAGAACACAGCCCTGGGGGGATCTGATACTCAGGGTGATGGTGCTGGAGGTCTGACCCCCCACCCTGACCGCCTGAGGCCTTTCACTCAGAAAGTCCAGTATCCAGGCGCTCAGAGCGGAGCTCAGACCTAGCTCGATCAGCTTGTCCACCAGTCTGGTGGGGACTATGGTGTTGAACGCCGAGCTATAGTCAATGAACAACAGCAGTCTCACATAGCCCCCCTTCTGGCTGTCTAGGTGAGAGAGGGTGTTGTGTAGTACCTGAGAGACCGCATCGTCATACCGGGATTATAGTGGACACCTTGAAGCAGGCAGGGACCACGGACTTAGCCAGGGATATATTGAATATGGTGGTGAACACTGGGGCTAGCTGGTTAGCACAGGACTTAACGTCAGTGACGTCCTTAGCTGGTGAGCTAGTGTCGCCACTGTTTTCACCGAACCGCGTGTAGAAGGAGTTGAGTTGGTCCGCGAGAGAGGTGTCGCCACTCCCAATTGAGGAGGCACTGACTTTGTAGTCAGTTCTGTATCACACTAGCTCCCGCTCAGCGTCTCATTGCATATATCTCGCTTCAGCATATATATACTGAATAAATTTCAAAATGTACCTTTAAATGCCAGCATTCATCTGGCCACACCCCCATCCGCTTACCTACATAAGCAGGGGTGGTGCCACACACTCATCTCCTTCTCAAATTTCATCACAAGCAACGTGTTGCTCATATGCCCACTTGACGTGGAGAAAAATATTGGCTGACAATGTTTACGAGGAAAGGAAGAACAAGAGATACGTTGACATCATATCTTTATTTTCTCTCTCACTATTTTCGAGAAAATACGGCGATATTGTCTTCGTCACTGGAGTGTCTGGAAGATGGTGATCATTCTAAAATCCTCCACCGGTTTTCGTATTGGGAGCACGCCGCTGCATGCCTCTCAACTGCAGTTCCTTGCTGTGCTGGTTGCGGTAAAACCTTTCAGGACACAGCGGAACTGTAGGACGCGCCGCTGTTGTGAGAAGCGGTGAGTTCCAGGTTGGTGAGTGATGTTTGCTTGCGGCTCCACTTGTCTGTTAGTGATATGGGGGCTGGCTGACAATGTTTACGAACACCGGCCCCAGATTAAGGTCTTTTGTTCAGCCTCTTAGGCAACAGCAGAAGACCTTGATCTGAAGCCCATTATAGTTTAACTAGTGGGCCACGACCATTAACACTGGTGATCCCTGTGTTTTCTGGACGAGTGGATGTTTTCTCTGTCACCGTGTAGGCCCCATCTTTCATATCCAAATGAGAGTATTCCCTCACGAGGAAATATGGGCATAGATGTTCGTTAGTGGAAGATCTGTGTTCAAGTCAGCTACAGGCCAGTTTGGTATTGTGCTGGCTCCGTCGGGTGTTGGTAAAATCACCGTTGTAAAACTGTGTTAACATCTTGTTTCTCTTTTCTCTTAAAAAGTGAGGAGGGTTTCAGAACGGCGGCCTGTCTGAGTGAGTGTTATATCATTGTGTACAAGTTCAGGTGATAGCTGCTTAGCTTACGTGCTAGTGGTGGCCTACTGTTAGCCAGTCAGCTGTTAGCTGCGGCGCTAGCCTGCTGTGATCACTAGGTGGCCTACCTGGCTAGGCTAGGAAACGTTAGCTTGCTGCTATCGGCCGAGGCCCAGCGCGGGGTGGCTCCGGCCCCTCGCGCGCCGCCGCGGTTCCCAACTCCCCTCTCCCTCACGGGGAGAGGCGGGGGGGATTCGAAGTCTCCCCTCTGGTCGCGTGCGGCGTTCGCTCGGCGTCTCGCGGGCAGGGGCGGTAGCGCCCGACGGTTAGAGCGGCCGTTAGCTTAATGCTACTCTGTTGAACGTGCTTTGATTATAACATGTTTTAAACACTCTTGACTACGACGTCATCTTTGACAGAGGATGTTCGTCGAACCTGCCCTGGGCCAGGACGGCAAGGACTGCGTCAACAAGGGGGACCGTAGCGACGGGATGGAGCGGCGACGCTGCCCAGATCGACAACACAGAACGGCTGTGTTTACTACGGTGCCTTGAGACTGCACTTCGCTTGTTCTACGCTCCGGGTAGGCAAGGCCTGACCAGACCTTGTACACTTCTTCTGGCTTTCCCTTCTAAATGTTTTGTAAATAACGATGTTTTCCAAAACGAGTGTTGCTGCACTACATTTAGGATACGACGCGAGTTATGTGTGAATTGTCTTGTCACTGGTATTTAGCTTCTCCATGCAAATCGGGTTGTTGTTACAGATGTGAAAATGATCTGGTTTGTTGTGTTGAGAAACATCATGTGTGTTTATATGTACCGTGTACTCACAACTAAGGGGGTTAAACTAACCTATAAAGCTATGCTTAGTGACAAATGAGTAAAGAATGATTCTTTTCTCAGCCTGTAATGACAATGAACAGTGTGTTCACATATTAACAGGTTTTCCTGTTTTAACTGGCCGTATTAAGGGTAAAGTAGGAGGATTGTGTTTCCCCCCGGTTCCCTGGGGACTTCTTCATCCTCCTCTCAGACATGTTGTTGCACTACATTGTGTCACTGTGTGGAGTAGGGATACGATGTAACCCTTAGCTTGATTGCTGAGGTTGTGCTAAAACAGCTGGAGAAACTTTATTTTCCTAAAAGAAAAGATTGTTTGGTCACTTTCGTGTGTGCTTAGCAAGGCCTGTGGCCGATACTAATCGAGAATTATGTATTCTCTCATTATGAAAAACGGCGTTCCTCTGTAGTGTGTTTTTGCCATTTTTTATGGGTGATGATGGATTGTGTGTGTCATGTGACCTACAACTGGGTTGGACTGGCCACAGAAGCACATGTGTAAGTTTGGTACCGGGGCTCTTGGAGAGCCCTCTCTATTCTGTGTTTTTTCCTTAGTAAAAATCAGATAGCAGGTTAGCTCATGCGCTGTGTGAAGCTGTCAGACGCTTCATGGAGCTGACTATGACTGTGTCATACTCTCTTTTTGTCATTACATCGTATCATGGGTGTGGGGTCGTAAAGGGGTGAACTGGTAACCTTTCCTCCCCCTTTTTTCTGTTGGTCAGGGGTAAACCCACCTGTCCTTCAAGGTTCCTGTCACGTTGCGGTTCGGCACGTTACAGGGTGAGGGGGGGGGGGGGAGGGAGTTTCCTGGTCCCACGGCCTGGAATATTGGGCGTGTGCACCGCAGAAATTCCCCCGCCATAGAGTACATCACTGTGCGCGTCTCTGTTGGTAGGACTTCCGTGTGCTGTTCAGGTCCATGTGATGGATCTGTTTCGGGGGGTGGTCAGGGCTCCTCCTCACCAAGCTCCTATTCGGGCCTTCTGTGAGTTGGGACTCTCCTTCCATGTGAGGGAGCCTCCTTCAGAGTACAGAGCCTCCTCCTCAGATTGTCAAGGTGAGTGGACCCTCAAGAAGGAGTCCTACTCTATTGTGTATGTATTCGATTCAATTCGATTATTGAGTGTGTATGGGTTCAGTGCCTCTTCCCCGGAGAGCCCTAAACCCAATTTTTTACATGGCTCAAGGTGCAATATATTCTTTTCAATCTGTACAGCTCGCGTAGGAAGTCTCTCTGGGGATTCCCGTCTCCTTCCTATGGGAGGGTGGTGGGATGTAAAAATTAGATTTTTTTTTACCCCTGGCTGTGTAGACTGGGATACATACTGTTGGTGCTTCCTTCTTCTCTATTAAAAAGAGTTGGAGTTAGGAAGTATCACACCCCTCTTGTCGTTCCCCTGGGCGCCTTGGGGATTCAATGACAGGTCTAAATAGCCTGTTCATTGATGTGGGTGTGTCCCGACGCACGTATAGTGCTAGCTCGGGGTGTTCTGTAAACAGGCGACTGACTGGCACGCCTTGGTTGCTTGAGGTTAAAACTGCGTTTTTATAAAGCAACTGGGATGGAGGTTTTTCCTCTTCCGACGACCAAATCCGACGACCTGGTTTGGTTATCGACTGATTCTCGTTCATATCTGGGGGATAATGACGGAATGGATCTGAACATATGTAGAGGGGTCTCACGCCCTGGGGGTGGGCCACCGGGCGCGGTTCGCCCGAACGTCTAGGTGGCGCCTTCTTTTCATGTTTAAGATCAACACGCATATCTGCCCCTTCTCCTGGAGTAGGCGTGGTTAGGGCACGGGACTGGTTCTGGTCACGCTGGTCCGGATCAGTTGAACCCGTTGTCCGCCGGGGATGCAGATCTGCTGTTCTGGTACCCTGAGGGACTTGGGCTTTTTTCAGGGGGAAAAATGCCAGGTTGGTCCGGGTGTCACAGGGTTAAGCGCTATGGAGACCCTGGTTGGGTAAATTTTTTACTCAGCACTGTCGTAATGGCTTACGGCCATGCCAACCTGTACACGCTCGATCTCGTCAGATCTCGGCCGCTACACAGGTTGGTCCTGGTTAGTACTTGGTTGGGAGACCGCCTGGGAATACCAAGTACGGTGTGCTTGGGGCTGGTTCTCCATTCTTTTTCGCTCCTCTCTCACGCATGGCGAAGAGGGGCCTGTTGGGGTGGTCTTTGACCTCCTCTGGTGACCCTGTGCTTCCCGTATCGCCGGGCCCGGTCCGAAGTCATGTTTCGTCGACCCGTAGGCCTGGGTTAACCCTTTTTTGAAAACTGAAACACTTGTACTGCGGTATAGCCGGTGTATACCCGCAGGTGTGTTTTGGAGTTTTTTTCTTGAGGGGTTATAGGAACAACCACCGCATTGGGTAACACCAAGGTGGTTGATTCCCTGGTGTGTTGGAGCAGTGTCAACTCCCGGGTTCACCGGTTGAGGGTGCCCCTGCACGTTCATGACGTCTGCCAATCGTGTCAGCCTTCTCTGCCTCAACCCCTCTGGGTGGGTTTTTTTTTTAAATGGAGGCTTGGTCATGCAACAACGCCAGCTTACGCCCCTTCCTTTTTCCCCGGTGCGCTGCCTGCTTCCGTTGGTTAACCTTTTTTGTGTGCTTACGGCCATGCTGACTGCCTGTTCTGCAGGGTCAGTGTGCCAGGCGGTGTACTATTGGGGCCTGCTCGGCTGAGGGGCCTTTGTCCGAATACGCTGGCGATGTGGGGGGCGGGGTCACTAAGTGCCCACCTGGTGGGGTCTTGATGCTGGCATCATGGACTTCTCCGGGCCCCCGTTCCAGGGGGTCCAGTCCCTTTGGTGGGTCTGGGTCTTCCTTCGCGCTCCGCTGCTACGGCCTTGCCACGGGGTTGGGTTTGCCCTTGACCCCGTGATTCTGGGGGCAGTAACGAGGTTGTTCCCTCCGTTCGTTCCCGGGTGGCATGCGGGTTGTGCGTGTGTGTGTAGTCGTGGGGTCAAGCCACTGTCTGCTCACCCTGTGCGTTGAGTTGCTTGAGTGCCTCTTCGCACGGTCGGGTCCGTCGCCCTTCCGTGAAGCCCCCAATAGGTACATTTGTCGAGCTTCTAGCTCCCGCTCAGCTCCTATTATGCAATGAGACGCTGAGCGGGAGCTAGTGTGATACAGAACGTTAGGTTATGACTATAACCAAGTTCTGTTAACACTAGTGGACGCTCAGCGTCAAGACGCCGCTGCGGCCCTTGATTTTTCATTGTGGTGAAATTTGTTGGGAAGGAGATGAGTGTGTGGCACCACCCCTGCTTATGTAGGTAAGCGGATGGGGGTGTGGCCAGACGAATGCTGGCATTTAAAGGTACATTTTGAAATGTATTCAGTATATATATGCTGAAGCGAGATATATGCAATGAGACGCTGAGCGTCCACTAGTGTTAACAGAACTTGGTTATAGTCATAACCTAACGTTATCGTCCGTAGTCCTCGCCATAAACCTCTTGTGTCGTTCTGGGCCATTTGTGCCTCCATCTTGCCAGCCACTCGGATAGTATTGTCAACCCACGGTTTCTGGTTCGGGAAGATCCGAACCATTTTCGTGGGTACAATGCTATTGGCTAGTGATGTTAGTAAACTGACAACAACATCAGCAAACTCACTGAAGTCACTGGAGCTCGCCTGAAGCATTCCCCAGTCGACGTCATCGAGTGCGGGCCTCTGATTGGTCGAACCACTTCTTTACCTCACGTGACATGACAGCGTCACGTGATCTCTGCCGATAGGCGGGGATAAGCAAGATGGCGTCGTGATCCGATGTGCTTGTTGAACCAGTTAATGGAGGGGCTGGTATAGCCCCGGTTCTAAACGGGGTGTATCAATGATCAAGCGTATTTCCTCCCCTGGTGGTGCAAGCGATGTGCTGAAAGAAGTTTGGCATCACCTTCTTCAGATTCGCCTGGTTGAAGCCGCCGGCTATGATCATTGTTGCGTCTGGGTGCTTGATCTGTTGCTTGTTTAGATGTCCCTGTAGATCCATGATAATGGCGGTGAATTCTCTGGGGAGGTAAAACGGGCGACATTGTATGGACAGATGTTCCAGGTCCGGCGAGCATGAACCGGAAAGTATCTTTACTTCCTTCGGATTGACCCAGTTGTTGTTGGTCAGTAGACAGAGTCCCCCTCCAATGCTCTTACCGGATTTTTTTGTACGGTCCGCTCGGAAGACAGAGAAGGAATCCGACGGAGAGATGATGTGATCTGGAGTTGTTGCCTTCAGCCATGTCTGCGTGAAACACATAATGTTGCAATCTCTCACGTCTCGATCGAAGCGGATCAGTGACTGGCGATCATATTTCGTCCATGCCAGCGTAGTTTCTATAAAAAAAGTACAAAAAATAAACACAATAACAAAAAGTATGCACAATCGTCGCAGAGTTGACCAGATGGCGACTAGCCTTGACCGCGCCATCATCATCATCATCATCTCTCTCTCTCAATTAAATTAAATTCTATTGAATAATTCCATTATTGACATGGGAAACATACATTTACATTGCCAAAAGCCAGTGTTAAAACAAACAAAGCAAAGCAAAACAATCAAACAGAGATCAGTACAGTACAGATAGTGCAGGAATATATGTGTGACTGACAGGCTATATGGTGGTCGTCTTGGTACAAATTTTGCTGCTGTGTTTGCACATTGTTGTATTGTTGTAATGATTTCTTTCTCTCTGCCCCCCCCCCTCTCCCCCCCCCTCTCTCTCTCTCTCTCTCTCTCTCTCTCTCTCTCTCTCTCTCTCTCTCTCTCTCTCTCTCTCTCTCTCTCTCTCTCTCTCTCTCTCTCTCTCTAGCTTGATGACTGTGCTTTGCAGCTGTCTCACAATGGCACCTATCTGGATCTGGAGTCGTCCCTGTCCGAGCAGAGAGACGAGCTGGAGGGCTTCCAGCAGGATGACACGGGGTGAGACACCTGTCTGTCTGTCTGTCTGTCTGTCTGTCTGTCTGTCTGTCTGTCTGTCTGTCTGTCTGTCTGTCTGTCTGTCTGTCTGTCTGTCTGTCTGTCTGTCTGTCTGTCTGTCTGTCTGTCTGTCTGTCTGTCTGTCTGTCTGTCTGTCTGTCTGTCTGTCTGTCTAACTCACACTCACACCTGTCTGCCTGTCTGCCTGATGCTACTAACCATACTACCCTATCTCTATGCTTTTAGAATATACTGTTAAGTAAGTTCACCCAGTAGGTCAGAAATCGGCGCCTGCTGTGCAGCAGGGAAGTTTTGTTTTTGTCCCGTAATCATCCAGAGATTTAAACATTACTGAAGGGTTCAGAAAATGCCTATTCAACCATCAAAAGGTTACGAATACTGAACCTTCATACGGAAAAGGCCGTAATGCAGGGCTTTCAGACACTGCAACGGTGTATCACTGTTTATGTGACTCTCTCTGCCCCCCCCCCCCTCTCATCCTCTCTCTCCCCTTCTCTCTGTCCTCCCCTCTCTCTCCTTCTCTCTGTCCTCACCATCTCTCTCTCCTTCTCTCTGCCTATTTCCCTCTGTTTGTCAGTGTCTCTCACACATGCTGCTTAATCCAGTCTACAGCATATATGTACAATTACCCTGTCTTTGACCTTACTCTCAGTCTCAGTCTTAGTCTCAGTCTCTCTCTCTCTCTCTCTCTCTCTCTCTCTCTCTCTCTCTCTCTCTCTCTCTCTCTCTCTCTCTCTCTCACACCACACACACACCACACACACACACACCACACACACACACACACACACACACACACACACACACACACACACACACACACACACACACACACACACACACACACACACACACACTCACACACACAGACACACACATACAGACATACAGACACACTTGCACACAGACAATTATCAAAACAATTTTATTCCTTTGAGACAATGAGATTATTCCTGTGTCCCCCCCTCCATCAGACACACACACAAACACACACACACACACACACACACCACACACACACACACACACACACACACACCACACACAACACACACACACACACACACACACACACACACACACACACACACACACACACACACACACACACACACACACACACACACAAATACTCATATATTCAATTCTTTAAAGCTGGGAGGAGGAATCGCAGGCTGCTGGATACAGATTTCTTGGAAGGACGAGATCACGGAAAGAATGAAGCATTTGGAAAGAGAGACACATTCATCTTCCCTTCACAACAACACCCACCCCCCTCTCTCTCTCTCTCTCTCTCTCTCTCTCTCTCTCTCTCTCTCTCTCTCTCTCTCTCTCTCTCTCTCTCTCTCTCTCTCTCTCTCTCTATATATATATATATATATATTGTGGCAGATATCACCCCCCATCCCATGGCTATGTGAAAGATGGGCGATACTGTAGAAGCAATTAGGTAGCTGATTAGGACTGATAGAACACACCTGTGCACCATTAGATCACCCACATCCCACACGCACACACACCAGACACACATACCATAAAACACTAGGACAGATAGAGTATTGTCGACTGTCGAGCGGAGGTGAGGTTGGAGCTGAGTATGTAGAGAAAGAGATTGTTGGTAGAGAGAGGTGAGAGGTAGTGAGAGGAGAGGTGAAGGCGAGAAGGTGTTCATTGTGTACTGGACCCTAGACTGGCTGAGAAACCCCCTTGTGTACTGACCCTGGACCGGAAGACTACTCTGAGTATTGAACAATCCTTTTTTTGTACGAGAGCCTGTTTTTGTGTTTTGGACATTGGACTGTATTACGACCATTCTATTTGCCCATCGGACTATATTCTGCCTTAATCAATAAATATTCGTATTGATTGATATTGCACTTGTGTGGACAGTTGAATTTGTTTGTTTTTTAACCGTGATGAGTCTAAACACCACCAGGCTCGTCACAATATATTGTGACGAGCCTGGTGGTGTTCAGACTCGTCACGGTTCAAAAACAAACAAATATATATATATATATATATATATATATATATATATATATATATATATATATATATATATATATATATATATATATATATATATTAGAGGTGGGCATAGATACATTTTTTTAATCTAGATTAATCTATCTGCAATCCTGGATTAATCTTAGATTAAAATGGCTCAAAAAAGAAAAAAAAACCTGCCGAAGGCATTCAAAATATGTGTGTTCTACCCAAATAATGACCAGAAGTAAGTCCTTACTTTTTCTTTCCTCCTTATGTTTCTCAGGCCAGGTGGCCCATTACACCATGAGCCCATCTCCCGTTTCCAAAATGCATTACAGACTGTTTGAAAAAGCTGTTTTGCTATGATAATTGGTAATGAAATATCAAAATAATGTTCAATAAGATGTACTTGTGTTTAATAAGTTGTTTTATTCAGAAGTTAACACAAATAAATAATATTACCAGTACAGTATCTAGCACACTCTCAGGAGCAAAACAGAAAGAAGCAGCTGATCAGCCAGTCAGCAGTTGATCAGCCAATGCAAATCAACTGCTCCAGTGGAGTTGCTCAGTGGCCAATGGTGTCAACTGTGGTTGTACTGGGCAGCTCCCAGGTGTGAATGGAACTGTGTGAATGTGAAGCAGGGCGTTCCTGAAAAAGAGCATCTGTGCTCAGCGAACCTACCCTTTTTTTAGATTAATGCGTTAATTATATTATCGCGCGATACTAGTATCGCGTTAACGCAGCACGTTAACGCCGTTAACGGCCCAGCTCTAATATATAAATTATATATTAGGGATGTTCGATGTTGGCTTTTTTACCGACATCCGATAACCGATATTGTCCAACTCTTAATTTCCGATACCGATAACAACCGATACCAATATATGCAGGGTTCCCCCCCCCAAAAATGGAATCATTTCAGGTAATTAACATTACATATCTCTTGTCGTGGAATTAACACAACATTATGCATACTTTTGACAATAAATAAAATCTGAATTTGTTCTTACTTGCTTGCCTGGTTAAATAAAGGTTAAATAAATGTAAAAAAAAAAAAAAAAACGATACAGATAATTTCCGATATCACATTTTAATGCCAATATCGGCCGATAATATCGGTAGGCCGATAATATCGGACATCCCTAATATATATATATATTAAGGCTGTCAAATATATCGCGTTAATATCGCGTTAACTCCCGATTCTATTAATGCCACTAATTTTTTTAACTCAAGATTAACTAAAAAAAAAAAAAAAAAATTTTTTTTTACTAGACTTCACTCAGGTGTATTATTGATGCTCTCATTGATACTATGTTTGTTTCTGAAGTGTGTGTGTGTGTGTGTGTGTGTGTGTGTGTGTGTGTGTGTGTGTGTGTGTGTGTGTGTGTGTGTGTGTGAGATATATAGAGAGAGGGGGGTGAGAGAGATGAGGAAGGGGCAAAAGAGAAAAAGAGCTGGGAGAGTGTGTGTGTGAAGGAGAGAGGGGGGTGTGTGATTAATCAGCCCTTGTGTGTGTGAATGTAACAAGTTCCTAACGTTTTCTTTACCCTATTATTTCATGCACACTTTATTCATTGTTTTAAATTATTATTTTCTTTTAAGTTATTTTGTGCATCACTCTGTTTTGAATTTGATGCAAATTTGCAATGCATGAGGGTCATCCTTTTGTGTTAAATGGCTGCACAAAGCAAGCATTTGTTGACTCGCATGTTGATAAGAGTATTAAAACTTGGAACTTGAAAAAGATCTGTTTAAGGTAAAAAAATTATTAAAAATAAAAATGCGATTAATTTGCGATTAATCGCGAGTTAACTATGGACAATCATGCGATTAATCGAGTTAAATATTTTAATCGTTTGACAGCACTAATATATATATATATATATATTATATATACACATAGAAGCATGGTGTTGTTGTGAAAGGGAGGATAAACGTGTCTATATATGTCTCTCTCTATCTCTGTCTCTATCTCTGTCTCTCTCTGTCTCTTTCCATCTCTATAACTATCTCTATTTCTCTATCTCTTTCTATCTCCCTATCTCTCTCTGTCTGTCTCTCTCACTGTCTATGCTTCTCTCTATCTCTGTCTCTCTCTTTCTGTTTCTCTATCTCTCTCTATCTCTCTATCTCTCGCTGTCGCTTTCTCTCTGAGTGTGTGCGTGTGTATTTGAATGAGAGAGAGTGCATGCACATGTGTGTGTGTGTGTGTGTGTGTGTGTGCGTGCATGCATGCGTGTGTGTGTGTGTATGAGAGCTCTAGTACCGTGTTCTATTCTAGTATAGGGAGGCAGTATGACAGGTGATGGCAGATTGCTAGACTCAGGTATGAACTCTGCTGTCTGTATGTACAGTATGTGTGCTTGTTTCCATGTGTAGGTCAGGTGTTTGTTCGTGTTTGTGCGTCTATAGCAGCGGCCAGTAGCCAGGGTGACAGGTGGACAATGAGAGGCGTGTTTTGGGAGTGAAGGGAAATCTTGGTGAACAGGTCGGATTTGGTCATCCCGAAAAGTCACAATAAACAGGCTGTTGTTTTGACAAAAACAAAGAAAGACGTTGTAGATGCTTGGACTCTAGTCCATACCTGTCAACCCTCCCGTTTTTCCCAGGATTCTCCCGTATTTGACACTTCTTTCCCGCCATCCTCCCGTTTCAATATTTTCCCGTATTTTCATACTTTTTGTGAATGTGTTTTTGATACTGCATTCTGTTGAACACACACCTCAGAACCGTACCTAATGAAAATTTGCTCAATTGCAAGAAAAATAATAGACAGTTATGATATTACATTCTGCTCAGCATAATTTGTATGCAAAATATTGTGGTTCCCTGCTTTAGTCTGTTGAGACATTTCTATACTAAATGCTTTTGTAGTCCTGTGTCATACCTAAATATCATATAAGTGAATTCAATTGTATAGAAACAACTCACCAAAAGTGACAGTACTGTATTTGTATGTAGCAGTATTATCTATCTGTATGTCATGTATGTCATGTATGTTATGATGAATTGAAAATGGGGGACCCTGATGTAAACAAGACGAAAGTCTTTCTCTGGTCTGCATCCCCTTAACAATTGTGTGTATTGAGCTGTACTGTATTGTACCCATTCTGCAATCTGTTAATACAATTTTCAATCAATCAATCAATCAATCAAACTATAGACAACTGATTTGACAAAAAAAATCCACCAAGGGGGGAAACACCCCCTTCGCCCCCCCACCCTCCCTCGCTGGGAAATCTCCCTTATTTTACAATCCCAATGTTGGCAGCTATGCTGTAGTCTAGTGTAGCTCAGAGCTCAGTACCACTAACTGTTATGGTTTGTAACCGACCTCAAACGCAACGGCACAGACAGGAAGTTCAGAGTTAGCCAAATGCTAGGGCGTATTTATTTACAGAGTCAAAAGAAGGATAAAGTACAATAATCAAACAAACGGGGAGACTGCCTTCGGCAGAGTCATCTGCCGCTCTGCAGAATCCTCTTGGTGATAGTGGTGGGGAATTGGCATGTGACGTTGTAGCGGCTCTGCAGATACTCCCAGCAGATAGTGGTGGGGAATTGGCATGTGACGTTGTAGCGGCTCTGCAGATACTCCCAGCTTTCACTCAAGGTGGAAAACGGAGAGAGAGAGAGAGATATCAGAAACAGTCCAACGAAACACAGAGGCAGTGTGGTTTCCTCCTCCCTAGCTGGGTCCAGAACCAATTGACAGTGACAGTCCTCAGTGTTCCCCACAACACACAATTTAGCCGAGTTAGTGCAACAAAACGAAGTCTTCAGTGTCTCTTCTAGGACACACAATCAGAATAATCCAGACGGGTTTGGTTCCACTCACCCAAGCGCAACGCGTAAAGCGGGCAAAACGAGGCGCAGCTCCAAACGGGGAACAAGGTTCTCCACAGCGGTTCTCCACAGAAAGGTCCTGGAGAGAAAGTAGACCAGGAACAGCAACGGGGAAAAGCAGGCAAATGCAGTTGTATTCCAGAACGACCCGATAACGATAGAAGGAAGGTCCTGGTATATAAAGCCCTCTGGGGCGCTAATCACAAACTATGACAGCTGCGTGATGAAAGTGGCAATCGTTCAAAAAGCGTGTGGCGGGGAATGCACCAATCAACACCATACCTCAGGAGAGCGTGTGGCGGGGAACCAACCAAACCTCACAGTACCCCCCCCTCCACGGGAGCCACCCGGCGACCAGCCCGACCCGGCTCGCCCGGATGGGCACGATGGAAGTCGGTGATTAGGCCGGGATCCACGATGAGCTGGCGGGAGACCCAGCTCCGTTCCTCCGGGCCGTACCCCTCCCAGTCCACCAGGTACTGGAACCCCCGACCCCGCCGTCGAACGCCCATCAACCGGCGGACCTGCCACTGGGGGTGACCGTCCACCATCACGGGAGGAGGTGGTTCCGGAGCAGGAGGCATCAGGGGACTGAGAGAGACAGGCTTAACCCGGGACACATGGAAAACGGGGTGAATGTGCATGGACGCAGGAAGCTTAAGACTCACCGCCGCCGGACTGAGTACCTTCAGAACCTCAAAAGGACAGACAAACCGGGGGTTAAGCTTCTTGGCCGAGGACCGAAGCGGAACGTCCCTTGCGGAAAGCCACACCCTCTGCCCAGGGTGGTACGTCGGCGCAGGGACCCGGCGCTGGTCAGCCCCACGACTGGTGCGCTCCGATGACCGGAGCAGCGCAGTCCTGGTGATCTCCCAGACCCGACGGCACCGGTTGAGGTGGTCCTGTACGGAGGGAACTGCCACCTCCGACTCCTGTGCAGGGAAAAGAGGGGGTTGGTAGCCCAGGGATACCTCAAAGGGTGAGAGGCCGGTGGCGGAACTGACCATGGAGTTGATGGAGTACTCGACCCAGGGAAGGAAACGGCTCCAAGAAGCGGGTTTCTCGGCAGCCACACACCGAAGAGCAGACTCCACACTCTGGTTCATCCTCTCCGTTTGTCCGTTAGTCTGGGGATGATAACCAGAGGAAAGACTGACCGTTGCCCCCAATCCCTTGCAAAAGGCCCGCCATACCTGGGAAGTGAACTGGGGCCCCCGGTCCGAGACGACGTCCTGGGGAAACCCATGGAGGCGAAACACGTGGCGTGTCAGGAGGTCCGCCGTCTCGGCCGCCGAGGGAAGCTTGGGAAGGGCCACGAGGTGAACCCCCTTGCTGAACCGATCCACCACGGTCAGTAGGCACGTGTTCCCCTGGGAAGAAGGAAGACCCGTGATGAAGTCCAACGCCACATGGGACCAAGGGCGGCTCGGAATGGGAAGCGGCTGCAATAGCCCGGAGGGTGCCTGGTGGGAGGCCTTGCTGCCGGCGCAGACTGCGCAGGCCAGTACGAACTCCTAAACGTCATTCCTCATGGTGGGCCACCAGAATCGACGAGCCAGGAAGGAGAACGTGCGATGAACGCCTGGGTGGCAGGCGAACCGGCTGGAGGACCTGGGACCGGACTGAGTCGGGGACGAAGAGACGATGAACCGGTACATTGCCTGGAGCGCGATGGAAGCGTAGGGCACGCCTTACCACCCCCTCGATGCCCAAGGTGACTACTCCTACCACCCTGGCCTCTGGGAGGATGGGAGTCGGGTCCTCAGTGGTTGGAGCCCCCTTGGAGTGTAACCGGGACAGGGAGTCGGCCTTCGTGTTGCGGGAACCAGGGCGAAACGTCAGCGAGAAGTCGAACCGACTGAGGAAGCTGGCCCATCTTGCCTGCCGGCCATTGAGGCGCTTGGAAGCACGGATGTACGTCAGGTTCTTGTGGTCCGTCCAAATGGTAAATGGCTCCTCGGCCCCCTCTAGCCAATGACGCCACTCCTCCAAGGCAGCCACAACCACCAGCAGCTCCCGATTGCCGACGCAGAACGCTGAACACAGTTTCACTCGAGCTATCCGAGTTTTGGGAACAGAGTGCCAACGCTTGGTTTGCGCAAGCCGAAGCCCAATTCGCTCCCAAGGATATTACCGCGGATACCACCAAGCACTACTATGTGGTAGCAGCCCTTACAAACTCAACTGCAGCGAGAGAGCGGTGCTGGATATGCCTTTTGTTTAGTGCTTGAGGCTCTTCAAGCAGGCGCAGTACCTGACTGTCAACATACCAGCTGAGATCTCTGCGAGACAAGGCCAGAAGAATTTGTTGACACAATTTCGATGCTGTAGAGGAAAACAACTGCATGGTGTCAACAAATTCTTCTGGCCAAAATGCCTCGCAGAGATCTCAGCTGGTATGTTGACGGTCAGGCAGGGGCGTCCATTTGGTATGGCAAGGTATGGCACTCGCCATACCTTGGCAAATAAAAATGTAAAAAAAAAAAAAAAAAAAATCTTTTTTTCTTTTTACAATTTTTTTTATGTTGATTTAGAATTCGAATGTCAACATTATGAACGAAGCTTCGAACTATTCGGTACAGCCCTAGCATGTTTTGATATTGTCAATTATCTCACGTTTACTAGGTGACTTTTGCTGTGACTAACTGAAATATGCCCAAAAAAAAAGGAAAATGGACATAGGGAAGTTTTTTTTATCAAAGGGCAGCAGAGACAAGTGATACAGGGACACAGGTAAGGTCTGGCTTAGTGATTATAATAGTGCAGTTCAGCATTCAGTAACCCATACTTTTTGTGAATGTGTTTTTGTTACTACATTCTGTTGAACACACACCTCAAAACCGTACCTAAGGAAAACTGGCTCAATTGCAAGAAAAGTAATAGACAGTTATGATATTACATTCTGCATAATTCGTATGCAAAATATTGTGGTTCCCTGCTTTAGTCTGTTGACACATTTGCATACTAAAAATGCTTGTGTAGTCCTGTGTCATACCTAAATGTCATATAACTGAATTGTATAGAAACAACTCACCAAAAGCGACTATTGCACAACTGATTTGACAAAAAAAATCCACCAAGGGGGGGAAACACCCCCTTCACCCCCCCACCCCCTCCTCGCCATACAGTGCCTTTTAGTGAAAGGACGCCACTGCGGTCAGGTACTGCCTCAAGCACTAAACAAAAGGTTGGTGCAATTAGATATAGCAACATGAAGATACGTTGATGAATCTACCTGGACAGTGTAGACAGAGACAGACAGAGACAGAGACAGGCAGAGAGTTGAATGTAACGAAAACCTTAAATGGATTGAAGTGTATACTTACCTAAAATGTAGCCCGTTGCTGAAGAAGTGCAGCCTTTGCACTAGGGGGAACTTCTTCTTTACCATATCCAGCACCGGGTACAGGTGGGCCCAGATGGCCGATGGGTCGTGCCTCCGAGAAGGGAGATGGAACAAAAGCTCAGAGGGGCCTGGGAGGATGTGTACAGAACACCAGTGTGGAGGGTGGCTTGCTGATGGGATCCCCCAAAGTGGACAGACTGAACCTCATTAGTGTATGTGCAGCCATAATTCTCTCTTTCAGTGCCTCTGTGCCTGTTTTCGTAGGCAGTTAGCCTCTGGTATGCGTGCCATTAGCGTTCTAGGCCTCTTTTCTTTTGGAAAGAATGATACAAAAAATAAAGAATATAAATATTATAATTAAAAAAAAATATATATATATATTCGACTAAGAGGTTGGCCAGTCGACTACGGCTCCTAGTCAGCCCTACTACTACTACATCATTATTATTATGTTATTCAGTTATCAGGCATGTGTTTAGGTTGTCTATTACTAATGGATTGATTGGGTGATGTGTTTGTAAATAGCGGTTTCAAATAAAAATGTATGGCACCAGCCCAACATCCAAAGGTACTTTACCCCTTCACCACTGGACACGGGTTCAAGTTTTGTTTTATTTGTCACATATTTGTCCAGGTCTTGCTCGAAAAAGAGATCTTTGATCTCAAGTGACTACCTGGTCAAATAAAGGTAAAAAATTAAAAATATAAGGTACATGTACATTACAGTGAAATGCTTGGTTCTGTATGAGCCCCCTGAGATTGTGCTTCATACAGTAAAAGTAAAAAGAATAAAGACACACTATACACAATATAAAATATACAAAACTAAAGTACAAAATTCAAAAGTGCAAAAATGAGGTAGTGCAAATCTTTTAGTAATAAATAGATCAAATATGGTGTAGTGTTAAAAACGTTTTTAAAGTGTCTAAAGTGAATGTTAAAGGTGAATGTTTAAAGTGAGTGTGTGGATGTGGATGTGTGTCCAATGCGTGTAGATGGACGGGTTAATGTTCCATGGAGTCATTGAGCATCCTGATGGCCTGGGGATAGAAGTTCCTTTTGAGTCTCTCTGTACTGGCCATGAGACTCTGGTAGTGCTTGCCTGACCGCAGCAGTGCAAAGAGGCAGTTGTTTGGGTGACTAGAGTCTTTGACTATTCTCTTAGCCTTACTCCTGCAACGCCTGGTGTAAATGTCCTGTGGGAGTGGGAAGCCCACATCCAATTGTGCGTTGGGCTGATCGAGCCTCTCTCTGCAGTCTGCTGCGGTGCCAAACCAGGAGGTCTATACATAAGTGGCTGTGTCACAGCCTACTGAAATGTATTGCTGTTACCATGACAACCATAAATATTGATACATAGGCAACCCATCCCGTCGTTTGATACATGCATCAATTGTAGGGGTGTAAAGGTACACGTATCCGAACCAAACCGAACCGTTTCAGTGTGTACCGTACCGTACCGAACGGCTGTGTAGTGTACCAAACGAATACAACGGTATGGTAACCACTAACGACCGCCCACCGGGGGCTGTTTTTTTCACAATCTAATATAATTATTATAATTTTCTTTTTTTCTTTATAATTATTATAATTGTCTTTTTTTCTTTACAAGTCGATTATTAATTTCAATATAGATTATTTGTTGACAGCCCTACAAGTACAATTAGTTACTGCACACTACATCACCCCTGAGTGGAACAAGCCAAACTTTCCCCCACTGTACCGAAAACCGTATCGAACCTTGACTTCAAAACCGAGGTACGTACCGTACCGTGGTTTTTGTGTACCGTTACACCCTGTTACGATATGATAAAGTGGTGGTAGAACCCAAGGCAGCAGGAAAGAATAAGCAGGGAGATGAGGCAGGAGTCGACGGTCACAATTTAACGTGTTTACTTTGGCAACTTCCAAAAGTACATACGAGAATAACAATAGGCACAGCCGTGCTGACACTGACTACAAAACAAACCTAACCAGAAAACGGACATAACACACACGAAATAAAAGATGACAAAATAGAAACTAATATACTTTTAGAGCAACACTACAAGGACGACGTTTGATACGGACAGAAACAATTTACTTTTTATTTTATAAATGTTCCACAAATAAGGGAAGGACTCAAATATACCTGAATAGTTCAGGGTTTTATTTCAAAGTAGGTCTACAGATGCCAGTGTTTTGTCTCCTCTTCTGTGTTTTATTTAAGGGGAGACCACCCACCTAGATAGGGGAAAAAATAATAAAGGATGAAATCATTTGCAAACATCTTAATTGTTTACAATAGTCTATTAACTATCTATTAAATTAACACTTTCAGTGCCCAGCAGGGGGCGCACGATTTAGTGCTTGAATGCCCACTATCCACTTCAATGTTAGCGTTAATATCGCTTAATCTATGTTTTAAATTATGGCTATGTGTCTAATCTGCCCGTCGCTTATCAATGACTCATTTTCCAGTCAACATTGTCGAAGCGGATTGTTTTTTTATCGGTTCATTTGCGTTTTATAGCATCTTGAAAAGCCCTCGTTTTCAAGGAAAATAAAAATATCCCATAATAAACGGAATATTCTAGAATACACAAAAAACTTTCATATTTTTCGGCCTATTTATGAATCGTTTTCAAATAAAAGCTAGATTATCGATAGTATATGTGTACGTATGCACGCTATATATTCCAATTCCTGATCGCCATTCCAAAAATCTATCCTTTTATTGATCCAACGCCCATCTTTCACGCTGTTCTGAGGCTCCACAATGACTGGGATCATCTCCGGTTACATGCGTGAGAAGTAAAATGTGGATTCCGGATTTTCTTTTTCTCATCCATTTTCATTGAGTCCATTCCAAAAGGGTGCATCACGAGGTCCTCTAGTGGAATGTTGGCCCGGGTAGCAAACTCGAAGTCTAGGA
>NC_140168.1:75576426-75621426 GCF_963971535.1 Notolepis coatsorum
TGCTTCTTTCTGCGTTGTGATTCAATACCTTAAAGCTGGGATCACTTCTCTTCAAACTGACTGAGCAGGCAGAAAGGCAGAAGGAATTAGGAGGAAAATAGTATAACAGTTGTTTAATTAAAGTTTAAGAGTGTATACAAATTACAATAAGAAGATGCTATGGTTGTTGATCACAAACACTATGCCGTAAGATGATACAACCAGCCTAATATTACAGTATAAAGAATGATAATTGATAAGTTGTTGCTGGTCTTTGTGTTGTCTTGGCTGACAAAACAAAAGCAGTCTGTTTTCCCTCCAAAAAGTCCTTTGTCTTCTGCTGCCTGCTGTAGATGGGTGAGATGGTAGGTGAGGTCCTGTCCTTGTGGGTTTGGTTGGTTCAGAGTCCTTTGGTTGTTCCTGAGTCCCTCTCCCCACATCACACACCCATCTTATAGCCCGGCCCAGTGTCTCGGAGTTGATGACATCATCACATTAGTTCCTCCAATCACAGGACTGCTTAAGCTGGCATTTGAAAATAGGGGTTTGGCTTATAGGCCAAACCCTCTTCACATTACTAACAGAGAATATTTTCCCTATAAAATTACTTAAACATTACCTGACTTGTTAATACTTTGATGAATCAAAGTTTATATTGATTACCTAAACACAGATATATTTCTTTATTACTAAGTCTGTTTGACTTTCAGAACATATATCTAACAAATCTAATCATTCTGTTAGCTTAATAGAATACATTTCAATACCATATAGAACAATCAATTAATCATATTGAATCTAAATGAAAATAGCACAGACACATTAACTAATTGTAGACATTTTAGTATGACCAAACCTAATTATATTTTACCTTACTTGTTATGACAACTTCAATGACTTAATTCAAGATACAAATTACTATTTTAACAATATACCAGGAAATAGTTAGCTTGTTTGGAGATGTTCTGTGTGTGTGTGTGTGTGTGTGTGTGTGTGTGTGTGAATGTGTGTGTGTGTGTGTGAATGTGTGTGTGTGTGAGTGTGTGACTATGTGTGTGTGAATATGTGTGTGTGTGTGTGAGTGTGTGACTATGTGTGTGTGAGTGTGTGTGTGTGTGTGTGAGTGTGTGACTGTGTGTGTGTGAGTGTGTGTGTGTGTGTGGATGTGTATTTGAAAATGTGTGTGTGTGACAGGAAACTCCAGCTAGATAACATGTCTACGTGACCTTTTGTTCTTCGTTTGATCTTTACAGAGCCCATTGTCCCAGGCCATAGCAGATGGTCCTTGGGTTGCGGTCATAGATAGAATCATTTGACCACTCACGTCATGTGTGAATCGACCTGTGTGGCCTACAATGGCAATCACGTCTATGTAACCACACACACATTCATATTTCTTATTGTTTTGAGGCCTAAATATTTCCACACATTAGTTAATCATGAGTCTATGTTTGGGAATTTACTACAGAACTCATTGAAATCTCATTTGATACCACCTGGAGAGCTCGTTTCAGAGTGTGGTGCTGAGTACCAAGTATCTCATGATGCAGCAGTTAAGGTGTTGATACCATTCAGCACCACATATCTGTGTGAAGCTGGCTTTTCATCCATGACAGCTCTGAAAACAAAATATAGGGCCAAGTTGAGCCTTGAGGATGACATGCGTTAGGGCTGGGCGATATGACCAAAAACGTTATCGCGATAAAATTATAAAATTATTTTCATATAATTCGATATCGATAATTATCGTCAATATAATGTCTGTCAAGTTTAATTAACTTCTTATGCTGCTGCGAATGTCTCAAGTCGAGTTGATGTCGTCATCAGTCCGCGCACGTTAGCAGTAGCCGACAAGCGGAGTATCTCATGACAATAAATATGACACCAAAACTCTCTTCCGCCACAATATATTGAAACGACGTCCACTGTATACCCCACACTACTTAAACGTGGCCTCAGAATTCCAAACACACACATACTCGGCACGTAAATATATAAAACAACGCCGTGCAAGCTAATTAGCCTAGCCAGCCTGTTGTTTATAAGTTCAAGTTCAAGTTCAAGTTCTTTAATAGTTGTCATACAGAAGTACAGAATACTTTCATACAAAATGCTTCTTACTGTTACGCTCCAGAGACTGTGCTAGACAAGATAGTATCAAATAACATAATAACATAATATAGCATGAATTTAGAAGAAGAAAATGAGGTCACAGTTGTTCGGTATAGACATATGTACAATGTTCTGAGTTACCATATAATATACAATACACAATACTATGCAGTGTACTAATGTACAGTACTATCTAGTGCAAAGCAGAAATGGGATGAGGTACAATTTTAGGTACAATTTACAGTAAGGTGTACGAGTTGTAGTGCAATCCTTCATCCATAAATATAAAGTGTGGGGAGTGGGTGCTACAGTGTGTTTGTTTAAAGTGGGTGTGTGCTATAAAGTGTGTGTAGTGGGTGCTACAGTGTGTTTGTTTAAAGTGAGTGTGTGCGTGTGGATGTGTGTGCTATGTGTGTTTGGTGGTTGTTGTTGTGTAGTGTTCATTCATTGTTCGTTTAGCAGCCTGATGGCCTGGGGATAGAAGCTACTTCTGAGTCTTTCTGTGCTCGCCTTGAGACTCCTGTATCGCTTGCCTGACGGCAGCAGTTCAAAGAGGCAGTTGTTCGGGTGGCTCGAGTCCTTAATAATTCTCTTAGCCTTCCCCTTGCAACGCTTGTAGTAAATGTTCTGGAGGGTGGGGAGCCCCCCTCCAATTGTGCGTTCGGCTGAACGTGTCACTCTTTGTAGTCTGCTTTGGTCTTTTGCAGTGCTATTCCCAAACCAGGAGGTGATGTTGCCGGTCAAGATGCTCTCTATTGTACATGAGTAGAAGTTCTTAAGGATCTTCTGGCTGACTTGGAACTTCCTTAGGCGCCTGAGGAAGTAGAGGCGTTGTCGTGCCTTCTTCACCACACTGTTAATGTGTATGGTCCATGTCAAGTCCTCGGATATGTGGGCTCCGAGGTACTTGAAGCTGTTGACTCTCTCAACCGGTGCCCCGTCGATGCTGAGGGGGCTGTAGTCCTTGACCCCCGACCTCCTGAAGTCCACAATCATCTCCTTTGTTTTGCTGACGTTCAGGGAGAGGCTGTTTTCCTGGCACCATCCCGCCAGGACCTTGACCTCTTCCAGGTAGGCCCTCTCGTCGTTGGCAGAGATCAGGCCCACCACCACTGTGTCGTCAGCAAATTTGACGATTGTATTGCTACTCCGCTGAGCCACACAGTCGTGTGTGTACAGGGAGTAGAGGAGGGGACTCAGAACACAGCCCTGGGGGGCCCCTATGTTGAGGGTGATGGATGAGGAGGTGCAGTTGCCTGCTCTCACCACCTGGGGTCTGCCAGTCAGGAAGTCCAAGACCCACTGGCAGAGGTCATAGCCCAAGCCCAGGTCCCTGAGCTTGGCTATGAGTATGGAGGGGACTATGGTATTGAATGCCGAGCTGTAGTCGATGAATAGCATTCTCACATAGTTCCCCTGCCTCTTGTCCAGGTGTGATGTTGCTGTGTGCAGCACATGGGATATGGCGTCCTCCGTGGACCTGTTGGGGCGGTATGCAAATTGCAGGGGGTCCATGTTGATGGGGAGGGAGGAGCAGATGTAGCCCTTTACTAGCTTCTCAAAGCACTTCATGGCTATGGAGGTGAGAGCTACAGGGCGGTAGTCGTTGAGGCAAGCAGGCTTGGATTTTTTGGGTACAGGGATAATAGTGGACTTCTTCAGGCAGGTGGGGATGACAGCCTGTTCTAAGGACAGGTTAAATATGTCAGTGAATACTGGGGCCAGTTGGTCGGCACAGACTTTTAGGACGCGGCCGGGGATGCCGTCCGGACCTGCTGCCTTCCTGATATTCACTTTTTTAAAGGTCCGCCTCACCTCATGCTCTGTTACCCTGAACACTGCGCCTCCATCAGCAGCCGACCCCCCCCCCCCCATTGCCGAGGCTTGTGAGCTGGTGTTGTTATTACCAGCATCAAACCTTGCATAGAAGGTATTGAGGTCGTTTGCTAAGGAGATGTCACTGTTCAGTTTGAGGGAGGCGCCTTTGTAGTCTGTCATCGTTTTGAGCCCCTGCCACATAGCTCTAGAGTCAGCTTGTTCAAACTGGAGTTCAATTTTATCCCTGTAGCGCCGTTTGGCCTCTGACACTGTCCTCCTTACGTTGTGTTGCGCCACCTTGTGGTCATTCATGTTGCCTGCCACTAGGCCGTCATTGTATGCTTTGGTGCGCTCTCTCAGAGCTTCACGGACGGATTTGTCTACCCAGGGTTTTTGATTTGGGTAAACTTTCATTTTGGTAGTGGGGATTGTTTCTTTCACCCTAGTACAGACATAGTCCAGCACTGTCTCCGTGTAGGCATTAATGTTATCTGTGTCGCGGAATACAATCCAGTCTGTGTTGTGAAACACTGACCGGATCGTATCCTCTGACGTCACATCCCATTTCTGCACCTCTCGCGAGACTACGGGAGTACTTTTAATTCTTTGTCTGTACTTTGGTGTAAGGAAAATGGATGCGTGATCTGACTTGCCAAAGCCACTATCAGAATGAGCCTTGTAGCCACCTTTAAATTGCGTGTAACAGTGATCTAGGATGTTACCGCCTCTGGTGTTGCAAGTCACATGCTGGTAGAAATCAGGCAATACCTTTCTCAGATTGGCGCTATTGAAATCTCCCAGTACCAAAATGGCGGCGTTAACGTTCGTCGCTTGTATACTATTTACCTCGTCATGGAGTCTGGAGAGCGCGGCGTTGTTGTTGGCTTGCGGTGGAATATACACTCCGACCAGGACGATCGCCGTTAACTCCCTCGGGAGGAAGAAAGGACGACACTTGATGGTTATATATTCCAGTTCTGGGGAGCAGTGGTTGGATAATTCCTTCACATTCGTTGGATCACTCCAATTTTTGTTAAACATGAAGGCAATACCTCCACCACGTTGTTTACCGGACTCTGATTGTGTCCGATCCTTCCTATGGATAAAGAAGTGATCCGCTGGTTGAATCGCGTGATCTGGAACCTCCGGTGTTAGCCATGTTTCGGTGAAGCAAAGGACATTGCAGTCCCTAACGTCTCTTTGATATTGAATCCTTGCTCGGATGTCATCCAGTTTATTGTCTATTGATTGTACATTGGCTAGCAATATACTGGGAAGTGGTGTACGGTGTCGTCTGGATCTCAGCCTGTTTCGGATCCCAGCCCTTTTTCCTCGACGTCTTTTCCTGGGGTCTAGGAACAAAGGATCTGGTCCTAGTCTCCGGAGGATTTCTTCCGGCCATTGATGTGGTTCGGAAAGTTGATCCAGCGAGTAATCCAGTTGGTAAGTTTCCCGTAATCCAATGTCTATGAGTGACTGACGGTCATATACATTAAATGCACCAACAGTTGGTACGCACAAAACTCTAAAAACTATAAATATTAACAAAAGTAAACACAGTCTCGACGGAGCTAACAGAGAGGCAGCCGAACGGGGCGGCGCCAACATCTCCTTTTTAACCTGGTTAAGTGGTGTATTCCATGACAATGTGCTAAATATTACACTAAAATACTCTCTTCCGCCACAATATATTGAAACGACGTCCACTGTATACCCCACACTACTTAAACGTGGCCTCAGAATTCAAAACACACACATACTCGGCACGTAAATATATAAAACAACGCCGTGCAAGCTAATTAGCCTAGCAAGCCTTGTTGTTGAGTGAGTCCTAGTACCTCTGGGTCTCCTTCCGGATCTCGTTCGCTCTCGGCCATCTCCTTCACTGATTGGTTGTTAGCTGTTGTGCGTATGCACGTCACGTCATCACGTAACGTTGGTTGTTGTTAGTGAGTGTGCTGAGCCGAGGCTGAACGGAGCCAAGCTTGGAAATCGATATATCGAAACTTTGCGACCACGTTTCATGTTTATTTCGAGGAAATAATTTATCGCGATAGTTATCGTTATCGTTTTATCGCCCAGCCCTAACATGCGTGTTGCCTTGTCAAATATCTCCCCACGTATTGACCGTATTATTAGCCAGCAGCAGACCTCGCATTGAGCTAGAAATGTCCACTGAGTGAACGAGTGCATATTTTCTGTATTTATTAATATTTTTTGAGAAATTATAACTTGGTGATTATTTTCTGTATTTAAAAAAAAACTGGATTTTCTGTTTTTGAGAAATGGTCAAACTTATCCAAATATGGTATTTTTATGGAGAACAGTGAAGCTGCAACAGATAGCACTTTAGTGATCCTTTTCTGTATTTAAAAAAAAATACATGATTTTCAGTTTTTTAGAAATGGTCACACTTATCCAAATATGCTATGCTAGCTGCAACAGATAGCACTTTAGTGATAATTTTCTGTAATTTTATTTAAAGAAATATGCTATTTGATAGCAGTGTAATGTCAACAGTACTAAGCCATTTAGACCTGAAACACCTGTTAATAATGCATTACATAGCCTGCATATACACACAAATGTGTTTCCCGGTTTCTTAAATAAACATTATTTTGAAAGCAAGCACTTTTGTCATCATTGTAGCAAAAAAGACAGGACCGGAAAAGTCTTTATCGTATGTAGGGGTTCCATAGACTCACAGGAATTGTGTAAAATTGCACAAATAGTGAAAGAAATAGTAAGATAGTTCCCCTTTAAGTCAAGCCTGATGTTGCCTTGCACAAAAGAATGATCCGAGTCTCTTCCACACAGTGGGGCATACAGTTTATTAATTGAACAATGGGTATCGGATCGGTAGTCTGTATCAGCCGATACCCAAAGCCCAGGTATCGGTATCTGTATCGGGACTGAAAAAGTTGGATCGGTGCATCCCTAGTCTGTATGTGTTTGTGGCTGCAGTGTGGGTGTAAGCCCAAGACAAATTTCCGAGCTGATGGGACAATAAAGTGACTCTTGACTCTTGACTTGACTTGACATTCATACCCACCATCTGGCGTGGATCAAGGGACGAGGCTCTCTTGTGGGCTGATTGGGTGGGGTATGGGCATAGGCTCTGGTAGGTGTGCGATTTAAGCTACTGTCTTACATGGAGGAATCCCTTTGTTTGCCCTAACAATAGCTAGAGAGCCAATGTCCCAACCCCCCCCCCCCCTAACCCCCACCCTTCTCTATCCAAGAGAACTGGATCCCCTTGAATGAATGAATGAATGAATGAATGAATGAAAACTTTATTTAACAGATTGCAGAATGGGTACAATACAGTACGGCTCAATACACACAATTGTTAAGGGGATGCAGACCAGAGAAAGACGTTTGTCTTGTTTACATCAGGGTCCCCCATTTTCAATTCATATTGACATTTATGACATACACAACATACATGACATTTATGGCATAGGGACATACAGGTATTTAGTACTGATACATTTGTGACATAAACGGTATTCAAATATACAGTACTGTTACCCATAGATCCTGACAGAGTATATACATATGATGGGGAGTGGACTGTACATTAGGAGGTGGTGGGTGGGTGGGAGAGAAATATACATACGGCGGGGAGAGAATATATACATGCAGTGGGGAGGAGACTGTCTATTAGGAGGGGGTGGGGGGTTTGGACATTTACGGTGGCCAGTTTAGAATTGCAGCCTCCCGTAGGTGCTCTTTAAGAGCGGTTTTGAATGTGTGTAGGGATTCACATTCCTTTACAGCTTTGGGTAGGGCTTTCCACATTGATGTGGCATAATTGCGAAACGTGTTTAGTCCCTTGTTTGAGCCGAATCTGGGTTTAACATGATTTGTTGAGCTTCCTCTGGTGTTGTGGTCGTGGTATTCACTGACCTTTGGGAAGTATTTTGAGATGTACATGGGTACCTTAGTCGTATAGTGTATCTTGTAGACCAGGCCCATTGCAAGTTGCTGTACTCTGTCGTCTACTCTAAGCCATCCTAGGTTGTCAAAGTGGGCAGGGGTGAGGTGGGTTCTAGGGGTAAGGTCAAGTAGTAGTCTGACCAGTTTGTTTTGTTTGTAATCTTGTTTTTAGCGCCTTTGAGGTGCTTTGGTACCATGAGGTGCAAGCATAGTCGTAGTACCCTTGAATGAGTGCTCCTGCCAGAGTCTTCAGGGTATTCTTGTTTACCAGAGAGGAGATCCGGTACAAGAATCTAGTTCGTTGGTTGACTTTTTTTATTACATTGGATGCCATTTTGTCACAGGAAAGATTTGCCTCTAGGATGGAACCCAGGTAGGTAATTTCCCTGTGACAATATTGTCACCCACTGTAACTGAGAAGCCGTCGGTCTTGCTGAGTTTGTTATTTGAACCGAAGAGAATGGACTCTGTTTTGCCCATGTGTAATGATAGTTTGTTATCAGCGAGCCATATGCAGATTTTGCCTAGTTCCGAGCTGAGGGTTTTTTCAACCTGCAACTTCTTGTCAGAGACCAGCAGGGCTGAGTCGTCCGCAAACAGGAACAAGTTGCAGTCACACGCTGACGACATGTCATTTGCATAAATTAGGAACAGTAGCGGTCCTAGTATGCTTCCTTGTGGAACACCACAGCTCACTGTGAGGGGGGGGGGGGGGGGATAGAGTACCGTTTACCTCCACCATCTGTTCTCTCCCCTCCAGGTAGGATTGCATCCAGCTCACTGATAAACTATTAAAACCAATTGCTTTTAGCTTGTCAATCAGAATGGAGTGATTGACAGTGTCGAAGGCCTTTTGTAGGTCCAGCATGACCATGCCGCAGTATTTGCCTGCGTCCACCTCTTGTTTGATGTGGTCGTTCAAATAGAGAAGGCATGTGTCAGTGGAGTGGGATGTTCTGAAGCCAGATTGGAATTCGTAGATTAGATTTTTTCCGCCAGGTACTTTTTGACCTGTTCGTAGACTATTTTCTCAATGACTTTCGAGATGGAGGTAAGAATAGAAACAGGGCGGTAGTTGCCTGGGTCTAATTTGCTGCCCTTTTTGTGCAGAGGGGTCACTCTCGCAATTTTGAAGTCCCTGTTTTATGGAGAGGTTTATTATGTGTGTGATGACTGGGGTGATGGCGGCTGCTGCGTCTCTGAGGAATTTGGAGGGGATGTTGTCATGGCCAGTGGCCTTGTTAGGTTGGAGGGCGCTCAGTTTTTTGAGTACCTCATTGTTACCATTTCTAGTTTGAAGTCGTCTTTGTGGACCCCTAGGTTTTTGTAGTATGCTACTATGTGTTCTACCCCATAATGCCCTGAGTGGGAGGGTAGTTTGTTTACCAGTGTTGTGGCTATGTTTGTGAAGAAGATGTTTAAGTAATTGGCTACATCCAGCTTGTCTGTGATGAGCGTGTTTTTTACTGCAGCCTAGTTGATTATTGAGTAATTTCCAAAGTTCACATGGTTTGTTTTTGATTTCCTCAGTTTTGTCATTGATGAATTTTTTTTTGCGATTTTGATCATGGTGTTTACGTCATTTCTTAGTCTGTTTCTTTGAATTTTTAGTTCAACCACTTCTCCACCTCAGTGTTCTCCCAGGTGACTGGTTCACATTTCACGTTTCAAGTTTGCTTTTATTTGTCACGTATAAAGTACATGTACATTACAGTGAAATGCTTGGTTCTGTATGAGCCCCTGAGAATGTGCTTCATACAGTAAAACAAGTAAGTAAAAGAGGAATAAAGTCCCAACACTATACAAATATACAATATACAAACTGAAGTACAACCTAAGTACAACCTAAGTACAATGAAGTAAAAATGCAGACAATGAGGTACAATACAGTACCTCAATACAACAGTACAACAGTACAATACAACACAGTGGAAACTCTCCTCTCAGCAAGCTCATTAATCTACATGTATCTTGTTACTATGTGTTTCACTATTAAACCCATATATTATATACCTACCTATATATTCACATTATTGATCATGAAAATCTATCTACGACACAATCAATGAGTCCGGTTCCACCGCACTTAGAACAAACCAAAGGGATTCTTCCTCTCTCCCTCTCTTCCTCTCTCCCTCTCTTCCTCTCTTCCTTTCTCCATCTCTCCCTTTCTCGCTCTCTCCCTCTCTACCACACCCCCTCTCTCCCTCTCTTCCTCTCTTCCTTTCTCCCTCTCTCCCTTTCTTGCTCTCTCCCTCTCTACCACACTCCCTCTCTCCCTCTCTACCTTTCTCCCTTTCTCCCTCTCTTCCTCTCTCCCTCTCTTCCTTTCTCCCTCTCTCCCTCTCTTCCTTTCTCGCTCTCTCCCTCTCTTCCACACTCCCTCTCTTCCTCTCTTCCTTTCTCCCACACTCCCTCTCTCCCTCTCTTACTTTCTCTCTCTCTCCCTCTCTTCTTTTCTCCCTCCTCCACACTCCCTCTCTCCCTTTCTCCCTCTCTCCCTCTCTCCCACAATCCCTCTCTTCCACACTCCCTCTCTCCCCCTATACCTCTCTCGCTCTCTCCCTCTCTCCCACACTCCCTCTCTTCCTCTCTTCCACACTCCCTCTCTCCCTCTCTCCCTCTCTCCCACACTCCCTCTCTTCCTCTCTTCCACACTCCCTCTCTTCCACACTCCCTTTCTCCCTCTCTCCATCTCTTCCACACTTCCTCTCTCCCTCTCTTTCTCTCCGTTCCTCCATCATCCTCTGTCTGCATGATTGACATTCTCTGTGACAGTGATAGTAGTGCTAATTCTGGACTGCAGAGCCGCTGCCTCTGATTGGCTGAGGGCTTCGGAGAAGGGTCAGGGTTTAGTGAGGGAGGAGCTTAGGGTGTTAAAGGGTGAAATAGAGCACACACACACACACACACGCACGCACACACGCACGCACACACGCACGCACGCACACACACACACACACACACACACACACACACACACACACACACACACACACACACACACACACACACACACACACACACACACACACACACACACACACACACACACTCATATTTCTCTCTCTCTCACTCTCCTGTCATCTGAGCTCATTTGGGTGCGGGGACCTATTGTAAAAATGGCCTTTTCCTGTGTGTTGCATTGTTTTTAGACAATGAGGGATTGATAACATGTTCTGCAGTTCAGCTGTGACAAGAACCCTCCCCCTTGAAACCAGCCATTCAGAATTGCAGCCACAATCACTGTAGTTAATAACGTGCGTGTGAAGATATCTTGATAAAATGCATGTGTACAAGATGCATGTAAATCTGATCTTTTCCACCTAAAATCTAACCTATTATGTATCTGATCAAATTAGCAACGACAAGATTTCTATGCTATTGCTAGATCTTGAGTCATATTTGATCAGCAACGTCTAGTCTGAAAGTAGGATCGTAATTTCGTTCGTCAGTACAGGCTTGTGCATCACTGCTAGATTCGTACGTTTGTATTTGTACGATAAAAGCAGCTCACTCGTTACAGGCACAGAAACAGCCCATTGAGAACAGGACTGAAACAGAGGTATAGAGGCTGCTAGAATGAGAACAGGACTAAACAGAGGGGTATAGAGGCTGCTAGAATGAGAACAGGACTGAAACAGAGAGGCATAGAGGCTGCTAGAATGAGAACAGCACTGACACAGAGAGGTATAGAGGCTGCTAGAATGAGAACAGGACTGAAACAGAGAGGCATAGAGGCTGCTAGAATGAGAACAGGACTGAAACAGAGAGGCATAGAGGCTGCTAGAATGAGAACAGGACTGAAACAGAGAGGCATAGAGGCTGCTAGAATGAGAACAGGACTGAAACAGAGAAGTATAAAGGTTGCTAGAATGAGAACAGGACTGAAACAGAGAGGCATAGAGGCTGCTAGAATGAGAACAGGACTGAAACAGAGAAGTATAGAGGTTGCTAGAATGAGAACAGGACTGAAACAGAGAGGCATAGAGGTTGCTAGAATGCATAATCTGAGTGTTTCTTTTCAGGAGAAAACGTAAAAGACAAGTTTAGGGGACCTCAAAGACCTTTATTAACTTGTTGAAAATGAATAAAACGTGTCCCCTTTAAGTATGATATTGGCCTCTTAGCTGAAGCAGTGTAACCTTCATACCTCATTGTCCACTACACTATAGCTGAGGCAGTGCAACCACACACACACACACACACACACACACACACACACGCACGCACGCACGCACGCACGCACGCACACACACACACACACACACACACACACACACACACACACACACACACACACACACACACACACACACACACACACACACACACACACACACACACACCACGAATACATACACACATCACATGTCCCCCTCAGTCTGAGTGTCACAATAAAAACACAATACAACAAGACATAAAATACATTTCGTACCCTGCACTACACTAAGAAACTGGAACATTTGAATAATCTCCAATCCTACACTTCTTCCCAAATAAGCGCCAAAAAAACGCTTTAGTCTGGCTTTGCTTGATGTGCATTAGGCAGGCTGTTCCATAAGGAGATACCAGTGTAGAAAAAAGAGTTTCTGGCTGTCTCACTCTTAACATCAGGCAGTACAACATAATGCTGGCTTACGGTGGTGTTTATTTCTTACCATATCTACATTTGAGGACATGTACTCTGGGGCTCTACCATTAACTATATCAAACATGTGGCTTAGTTTTAGTTGTTCAACTCTATCCTCGACTGGTAATAACTCTACTCTTTTCCTTTCTGTGGGAGCGATATGAGTCCTGGGAGGAGCATTTAGCATGTATCTAATGACCATATCAGATGCATTTCCCTGGGCACGAGTGAAGGTCTAGTTCATCTAGAGTCTCATTATATCACCACAGTCCAGGTGTCACAGCAGGGCACAGATGAACCCTGAACGACAACGCGTGGTACTAATTCCTCAGCATTACAGGGAGAATCCACCCTAAAACAAGAGTTTACATTGTGCTATTCTAATGACCTCAGACAGTTAAAGGGATAGATTTTGGACCCCTAGCCATATTTCTTACTCACCAATGATGTTGCACAGTCCATGCTGTTCCTCATACTGTTCCTCATGTTATTCAAAACCGCTATAATAGAGCACCTACGGGAGGCTGCAATTCGAAACTGGCCCTGGTAAATGTACAAACCCCCCCCCCCCCCCCCAACCCCCTCCAATGTACAGTTTTCTTCGCCCACAAATGTATATATTCTCTTTTAGAAACTCTGTAAAAAAAACAGTACTGTGTATTTGTATATCTTGTATGTCATACATTTCTGGATGTAACAGTAGTACTGTATATCTGTATGTCATGTATGTCATAAATGTTATGATGAATTGAAAATGGGGGACCCTGATGTAAACAAGATGAAGGTTTTTCTCTGGTCTGCATCCCCTTAATATTTGTGTGTATTGAGCCGTACTGTATTGTAGCCATTCTGCAATCTGTTAATAAAATGTTCAATCAATCAATCAATCATACTACCTCCGGATAGTTAGCCACAAACCAATGCAAAGTCAATGGGGTCGAGCTCCTGTCTGTACAAGCTGACTGAGGCTCGCTGACATCTCCTTTGTGTTGTTGCACTGTGGAGTAAATCTCAGTGAGCCTCTCAGTCAGCTTGTAAAGACAGCAGCTCGACCCCATTGACTTTGCATCTACAGTGAATTAGTGTCTGAAATTGTGGGTTTGTGGACATTTTGTTTGAGAAATTACATCCAGTTTTATTTGAATGCTTATTTGAATGTAGGGCTTACAGTGCTAAATCAGAAAATGTACCATAGCTACTGTCATAGTGTCTAAGGAGTCAAGTTCAAGTTCAAGTTTCTTTATTAGTTGTCATACAGAAGTACAGAATACTTTTATATAAAATGCGTCTTTCTGTTTTGCTCCAGAGATTGTGCTAGATAAAAATAGATAAGTATAAAAAGTATAGTAAGTATAAAATAGAAGTCAAGTACGTAGACAAAAAGTGTTCAATATATACATATATACAATGTACAATGCAGAGTAGAAAAGTAACTGAGTTACAATACAATATACTATACTATACGGTACAATGCAGAAATGGGATGAGGTACAATTTAGGTACAATTTACAGTAAGGTGTAATGAGGTATGGGTTGTAGTGCAAATTCTTTGCCAATAAATATAAAGTGTGTTTAGGTGTTTGTTGAATGCCCACGCTGGCTCTTAGGTCAGATCGATAACTTCATAACTCATTGGTCTGCCTATCTTGACATCAAACAGCGTCCTGTGAAGTGGTTGACACGCAGAACCAAACGAGTCTACAAAATGTTGTTGTTACCACTGACCGACAAGAGACAGCGAATGCACCGTTCCGACCCCCGTCAGTCATCGACCTTAGGTCGAGTGATTGAAGTTGCGGAATCTTTTATTTTATTTGCACTGGGACGGACTCTCTTTAATTAGATGAGGTCCATTTCCCTTATCCTTTACACGTATTATCACTGTATGGCTTTACTTGATAATCCCATTATACAGAATCCACCTTTAGTCCTTAATGCATAATCATATGTCTCCTTTTACTCCGTAGGGATAAAGCCACACTTCTAAAGTTTTTATGGTAAAACCAGGCTTACAGAACCCACCTTTAGTCCTTAATGCATAATCCTATTATAGCTAGGGATAAAGCCACTTATCCTATTTTGCCTTAATGCATAATCATATGTCTCCTTTTACTCCGTAGGGATAAAGCCACACTTCTAGAGTTTTTACATCGTTAATACTCCGTCTGGCTAAAGCCTTACTCAGGAGGTCTTTTACATCATAAAAAGAAGGGGGTATATTTACTTTTCTTAATTTTGCTTTAATTTACTCGGTTCGCCGTTGAGTTTACTGTATGGCATTACTTGATAAAACCAGGCTTGCCGAACCCACCTTTCTCCTTACTCACAATGATATACTTTCTCCTCCTCCTCCGTCTGGGGAAAACCACACTCATAAAGTTCTTTTTTACATCATAAATTAGGCACATTACAGGCACATTCAGGCACATTATCATTATTATTATTATTATTATTATTACTGGTAAAGTTACAATGCAAAAATACATCTCCATGCTTACCCGTCTTTTTGGGAAAAATAGAAGCAAAACGTTGTTTCCAAAAGAAGATTGTTTTTATTTTTTAACAGTAGAAAATTACATTTAAAGGTTCAGTTTCATTTATAAAAGTACACAGGTTTTCAGCTTACAATATATCAGGTTTCAGTCATCTCCTCAAAATCTCTCAAAAAAGTCTGCCTCTTGAATCGGCAACCGTCTCTTTTATTTGATATTGTACCGTATTTCTGATTGGTCTAAACACAGTGATGTCAAATGGTCGTCATTTCTGTTTAGCAAACCAACATACAATACATAATTCGTTATGGACTCCTCCTTCTTTGTACTATCGTTACTGCTAGTTACCTAGTGATTTTTAAGTAACAGAAAGTCCCTTTTTCCTTCAAAACAGACAACGGCTTTGTCTGTGGTGACCACGTGACATCGTACCATGCACGAGGCCTCTCCATAGTATCTCTTAAAGAATCCCTCCAGACAAACAGTTTTTACACATTATTCTTTTAGTATTATTCTCTACTGACACTCAATTATAAGCATGCCATTTTGAAAACTTTTACTGTACACATCAAACATTTAATTGTTATATAGTTTCTTTTTTAAGATCTCCCTCTATAGATTCAGGACTCCCTGTTTTTCAACCAGCAACCCTTCCCGTCTGAAAGGGTTAACATTACAGCTTTCTCTCCTCTGCTGTTGCATCCTCAGGGCCACATTCCTCAGGTTAACTCCCCTTTCACAGACACCGGCCCCTTCTATGGAGACATTTAAAGGCTCAGTTCCATTTTTTATAAGTAGAGCCATCATAGCGCTATCTTTCCAGAGTTTAGTTTAAAGATTTATACTGGTCATATAGGAACGACCCAGGATGTCATTGTCCAAAAGTGTCACTTGTTCTGTGGCACTTCACACCCACTCTGTCATTCTGGGAGATCATTGTCCATCATCAATTGAATAATGAAGCATATAATTACATGTGAAAAATAGGTATATACGGCTATATTGGAACGACTCAGGATGTCTATTTCAAAAGGTGTCATTTGTTTTGTGACACTTTACACCCACTCTGCCATCCTGTGAGGTCTTTGTCCATCGTCAATTGAATAATTGAACAAATGAAGCATATGATTACATGTGAAAAATAGGTAAATAGGGCTATATTGTTACATAAACAACAACAAAAATTCAAAATAGAAATCACTGTTCTTTTTTAGAGAACAGGGCTTTTGCTTTTAAAAATAGTAATCACTGTTCTTTCTTAGAGAACAGGGCTCTTGCTTTTTTTTTGATTATATTTCTACCAACATTTTTATGTCATTGGTAAGGTGTTGTTGGATATTTTGATGACTTTCGTGCTTTCTTCGGCCTCTCGTAGTCCGCCCAGCCTCTGGTAGATGGTGGCGAGGTACTTGTACTGGGGACTTCTTGTCTTGCCCCCCCGGGTCGAGAGGCCATGGATCTTGGGTCTGGCAGGCTTTGACCTTTTTCACCTCCCCTGACTTCTTGACCGACCACACTACTGTGCTCGGTGGAGGGCAGGACAGGATAAATCTTCGGATCCCTCCGCGCATAACGGATTCCAGATAGAACATTGATGTTACACGTGCTCATCTTAGGGTAAAAGACCAAATCCACCCTATAATATTCGCAGCTGTTTCCCCAGCTCTTGACGGTCGCCCATGTCTTGCCGAGATTTGTGTCACCCTCTCGGGTAACCATGTAGATCTTCACCCAGGCCGGGAGGATACCGGCCCAGTTACCTCCCACCAGAACATGGGCGACACTGGATCTCTCTTCTGACGCAGCGTCCAAGCAGAAGAAGTCCTCGTACGGCATCCTGGTGAAAGGGTCAGAATAAGGTCTTCTCCCGGGTTTTATTCCCACTATGTCAGGCCAACTGGCTGGGGACTTAAGCTCTTCATTTGTCATCATTCTGCCATTTCCTGCATATAACTGAGATCGTTGGCCGTCATCTATAGCGTCCCATTTTCCTCTCTGGAGCGTTATTTTCTTCATCCAGGTTACTCCTAGGCCCAGAGACAGTTTATCCTCCGGTGTTGTCATCGCAGTTGCTGTCTGGCCCTGGTCAGGCATTTTTGGTGAAACCAGACTTGGTGATGATGACACGAGGGCCGCTCTCCTAGAAACAAGGGGGTCACGATCCAAAATACTCAATACGCTATCACCATGTAACATAAGTTCGTCTGAGATGGTATATTCCTTAACCGCCATTCTCCGTTAGTTGTTGTGGTGTCTGTGCGTTCCAGCGTCTCTGACTAGTGTGCGAGAGAGACAGCACTGGTCCTTTTTATCTTCATTTCAGAAGAGGCTCCGTCATAGTTGAAGGCCAAATTCTCTTTTTTGCATAATTTACGGCCCTCCCTGACCGGGAGAGGAGGCCCATACGACGTAGTAGATTTATTGTAATAATGACCCCTATTATCACAATGCAGGGGAGGGCCCACCTCACAATCCCCATCATCACCGCCCTGGCTGTTTGTACCATGGAAGTGGCAAAATTCCAAACATCACCCACTCCATCCGCCACGGCCCCTCCTATATCTTCAGCTGCACGCCCGATAATGGTACCGAGTACTATCGCAAATTGAGTTATGTCTCTCCTCCTGCTCCATTCGTCCACATGCGGTGCCCGATCCTGTGAACAGGACCCGTTTGTCATGTTGTTAGCATGCGAAATGGGAAAAACACCATCCAGGTAGAATCCTCTTGTTGTCCAGCCAAACTCTGGACTCAGCTTTCCTCCCGTTTCCAAATAATCAGATATGGGTTTCCATGGGGATACAAAGTCAAACAGGGCCTTGTTGCATCCCGTACAGGTGTTAAACAGATGTTGATTGTTTCCCCGTCTGTTATTGCAGTACTGGGTATTGATGAAATTCCATCGGTTCAACAGGTATGCCTCCGGTGGCCAATAGTAGGGGAATCCTCTATCCAGGGTGTGTTCAAACAGCGTTGCTAGGGGTCCGCATTTTGAAGTTTTTGCCTGCCATGTGGCTTCATTCTGTCTAGCTCCCCATCGCGCAGTGGGAGAAGAGCGGTAGCAGTTAGCCACTATCAAGGGGATGCTCACCTGCCGGGGGAATTTTGAGTCATACTACAGTGTTCCACCCTCCCCCGAAACTGCCCTCCATCTCATTAGGTCACTGGTGTCCCGTGAGGTTGGAGAGTCAAACCAGTGCATATTACTCCATGCATGTTCTTGCGGCGGAGGGTTACGCACAATGTAGTACCTTTCTACCATTCTTCGAGGGTCGCATCCTATCTCCTGAGCCTTAGCCAGAGGGAGAGTGCCCCAATGGATCCACGTACTGTTAATCCCATCCCGGGATCTCCCCCTAGTCAGGGTCCTAGTAGAAGCTAGGTCTACCATAGCTGAGGTAGCTTCCTCCACATGTAGGTGCGGATAAGTATCCTTCTCCGTACACAGACTCTGATCATTCTGCGTACAATACTGTTTCCCCCATTTACCATAAGTAGTTCCGGGGTAGGCCCCGAGCTGGGCTCCCGTCGCTCTGAAGCTTGGTTCCAGACCCCACCTCATTATGTAGCCACTAGAGGTCTTTCTAGTGAGAATAAGAGGTGGGGGTAGTAGGATTTCGCCTAATTGTCTCTCTTTAATGTTTACCATAGTGAATGGTAGCTGTGGATCCTTTTCTTTCCAATCGTGTACCCACTCCAATATATCCTCTTTTTCTGATCCATCGGGATTGAGGTTTGGATTAGGTTTGCTTTCTTTTGGGGGATCTTTGTTATTGCTCCCCACCGCCACTACCAATGCTCCGGGGTATGGGGTGCTGGAATTTGGGTCTATATGCCTACCCACATTTAGTTGGAACCCCAAAACCTGAGCAGCTAACTGTTGGTGGATGAACAGGGTCAACTTGGTCTCTTCCGTATCTGGCTCCTTCTGCCAGCATGCCGCCACCAGGTTGACCTCCTCATCCGTGAGGCCTATTCCTGCATAGGCCTTCCATTCATTGAGGGGCCGTTTTGCCCACCTGCTGTGGTATCTGTCGAATTTTGAGGGTTCTGGGTATACTCTATACCTCCTCAAATAATTCCTGAAATTCACACGACAGGTGGCTTCCTGGCCCAGAGTTCCATTCGAGTATGGGCGTGGGACCCCCATATTCCGTGCTTCTCGGCATATAGGGACTAATTCACCCGCTTCTCTCATCATTCTTTTTCCCACTTCAATGGTGGTAAGACCCCTCCATACCTCGTCAGTTTTTGCCAGGTTATCAGATAGGCAATCGAGGAGAGAGTCTAGTATTTGCGTGCCCCACTTTCCCTCGAGTTTCTCCACCTGGCTCGGGGTCAAGGTTGGGACGTCTGTGTACCATAAGGTCCTCCCCCCCGCCAGGGGGAGACCGCGCACCCATGGAAGTGTAGGTGGGTATGGTTTGATTCTTACCCGTCCTGGGTTGGTTACCGCCACAGTCCATTTGAACCATGTAGCGGTAGTCTGAAAAGGACATCCTCCTGCTTGGTCAGTAGCTGTGAGAGGTATATCCTGTTCAGGCCGTTCCTGGACCTGAGCCTCCGGCTGAGTGTCTTGTCTGGGGGTCAAGAACCCAAAAAAGGCCTCAACCTCTCGTTCCCATGCCGGGGGCCATTTTGTATACAGGGTCACCTTGGTCAAGGTTGATTCTCCTGTGTCATCACTGGGTTTCCTGCCCAGGGTCACTTCTACTGCTCGGGTCCCATTCAGTCTGGTAGTAGAACAGTTAGATAATTCCTCCCAAGGCCCCCACTCCGGGTCACCCTGATGCCTGGAGTGTGCTCTGACCCTGATGCAGGGGTATATCCGTGCCTCTCCCTTGGCTAGTTTCAATTTAGTTGAGATTTCGCCTCTGGGGCTAGAAGGGTATACTGCTGTCACCTCCGCTCCTGCCGCACCGAGGCATATCTCGTCCCTCTGAGCGGCCAAATCTTTCCATGTCATGTATGGATTACATCCCTCCTCTGGGTTTAGTAACCAGCATTGTGGTTCCGGATCAGGCAGTGAGCAGTCAGGGAATTGTTCCTTGGCCTGACCCGTGTCACTAAAAGAGGTAGATATATAGTCCGACCAGGCCTCCCATCTCTCTGATGCGTTTCTTGGTTCACACGGGACCTGAGTGACCATCCTATAGTGGGTCACTGGTATTCCTCTATGGTCCTTAACCGTTGGTTCTTCAAACTCCCATTCAGTACGAGTCCTGGGATAATCAATTGCCCTTATAAATCCCAGGGTTAGTGTGATGACGAGTACTACCAGAGTCACTCTTAGTATCCATTTACTTGCCACAGCCTTGGCGGATTTCTTGGGTTGAGTCGCCAGGCTTGGCGATATCTCTTCTATGTTGGGAGCGGCCCTGTTCTCGGATTCATTGTCAGAATCTGACTGCTCCCATTCCCGGTCTATATCCATTGTCAAGCAGGTCATGATCTCTCTTCGAGCGGATTCATCATTTGGGCGGGGCACCGCATATGCCCCTTTGTTTAGACAGGTCATGTGCTCATATATATAGTCCCTGCCCATATGCGTTGGTTGTCTGCTTATGACTGGCAGGTCATGGTATTTTGGGTTGGGTGGTGCCCAATATTCTGATGTCTGGGTACTGGGCCCCAGTGTGTCTTCGGGACTAGGCCCACTGCGCATGGGTATGGGTTGTTCCCCGTACTCCGGGGCTACCAGGTTATAGGTGTTTGTGGGGTTCTTCAGGTAGGCCATATTCCTCCCTCTTGCCTTTCCTTCGCTGCCTGAGAAGAAAAGGTGAGACGGTTATCGCCTGTGCGCATCGAGCATGTACTACTTGGTCAAGGCTTCTGATCTTCGCCTGATGCGATCCCATATACTGGGCGCCCTCGAGCCTGGTCCCATGCCGTCGGGGTAGTGTACCCTCTTTGGTTTGATCATGGACCCCTTCCTAATGCTTCCGATCACAGGAGTGTCTTTCCCCGGGGCAATCTCCACAGAGAGGCCTCTGATAGGATGTGGCATATGCCCCACACTCAGCGTGACAGAGAGTATCACCCATTGGTATTCTTTCCCATTCACGGGTCTCTCTGTATCTCCTGGGGATATAGACTTCCCTTTCGTGCCCGTTTTAGTTATTCCAGGCCCGTCCCTCACCAGTAGTTCTAGTGATAGGGTTTCACGGAACCCTTCTCTGAGCTCTCCACTTATAGTGGTCAACCAATCGAATTCACCACCGTGTCTGTGTCCAGAGCTGGGGAAGGGCAAGGAGATCAGTCCCGAGGTTAGTAGCACAGCCCTTTTAGCCAACATCATGCGCACCAGGCTGGCTACATCCAGTAGAAGGTCATTTCCTTTTAGTCTATCATTGGTCATGACCTCCTGTCCCTTGGTGAACAGTCTTGACCTCTCCTCTGTATCCTTCACCCAGAATGTGTCTGGTCCTTTCACCAGGAACATCTTATCCCCCCTTGAAGGCATTGCCCTGGGGAAACAGGTGTTTATGGTTTTCTCAAGATAGGTTTCCATCAGGCTGGCCAGGTTTTCCGTGCTGCCCTTGAAGGCTATACCTCCTCGACCCGCGGCCCCTTTGCGGACTGGAGCATCCCCATCTTGCAGGTATCCACTGCCCTTTGTCAGGTATATTCCTGACCCTAGTTTCACTTCCGTATGGTCTTGGCATTTGGCTAGAGCATAACCCAGCCATGAGCACCCGCACTTGGATGCTAACTGTGGGGTCATAGGAGGGTACGCTGCCAGTACTATACGGGGTCCGTATTCCATATAACATGCTTGGCAGACAATTATTCTGCATCCCCTCGGGCCCTCTTTTGGCCCAAAGGTGTAGGTATCATCGCCTGGGCGATATAGAGGTTTGTGATCCGTGGGGACCTGTTCTGGACGATTCCGTGATGGTCCTTGCCATAGTAGGTTAGTCACCTGGACGAGGCACAAGGTGCATTTATCCAGGTTGTGTCCCCATTTCGTCCATCTGATTATACTTCCTCCTGGTCCCTCCACAGGTTCTGCTTCCGGGGTGTCGGGGTGACGTATTAGTGATCTGTTATCCGACAGATACCCCTTTTTCGCCGCCTTAACTGCTCCATCAGCCACACCCATAAAAACGCTGGCGCCTCGTATGTTTCCAGTGTCCCCATTCAAAGGGGACAATCCTGGCGCCATACAGATCAATATTTTGTGCCTGGCGCACTCCAAGGCGAAAGGCATGGATTCTCTAAGTCCCGGTACACCCCTTTGGGCCATCTTGCTTCCCGTTTTCTGTGGCGTAGAGCTTGAGATTCCAGCCATCTTTCCCTTTCTTCACCCGGTTTTGCGGACTTGATTTACGTGCACTATACCTAGGTCCTGTAATCTAAATCGCCTGGGACTAAGTATTTCAACGATGGTATCTTTGCTTTCACACTTCTTGCTGGGATTTCCTGCCAGGGGTTTTCGGAGCACCCACACGGCTTCACCTAAGGAGAAGGGAGAAGAGACAGCCGTGTTATCTTCTGAAACACATCTCTTATCCTCTCTTCCCAAGTTCACAGCTTGGTGTATCCTAAGGAGAGAGATTGGTTCATCCCAGGATCGCAACATATCCTCCTTGATTATCTGCTCTTTTATAGAGCGCACAGCCCTCTCGGCCACTCCGTTCGTATTGGGCTGGTAGGGCACCGAGTATTGGGCCATTACACCCGCTTCCTCCAGTAGTGTCTTCACTGTTCCGTGAGTGAAGTAGGTGGCATTATCCATCCTGAGCGATGTAGCCCTTGGCTCTTCCCTTAGGAACTGTGATATGCAGTTGCATATTACTGCAGCCGTCGGAGTGGGGATAGGGTACATTCTGAGTCTACCTGGCCCATTGTCCACTATCACCAGTCCCTGCCTGTGTTTCTTTTTCGTCCCCTCCGACATGGGTCCAAACACATCGGCGGAAAAATGCAGCCCTGCTTCCGATTGCTATTTGTCCCAGTGGCACAGGCTCAGGTTTTGTCCCTCTCACCAGCGCACATTGTTCACAGGCCTTCCGGATTGTTATCGCTCTTTGTTTCGCTTTAGGTATGTGAATGTGGTTGGTTCTTAGGTATACCAACATCCTCTTACTTCCAACATGTCCAAGGTTATCATGTACCAGTCGGATCATGTGAGTAGCCTCGTCCTCCGGTACTCTCACCGTGCCGTTGTCTTCCCAGGCAGTGGGCGTGACTAAGGCCAGTCTTTTGAGTTTTAGCCCGCTGACCTCAGGGCGGTTTTGGGCCAGGGTGTCGACTTCTTTGTTTCCCTGGTAGTGGACCCCGGTTTCCTCCGTATGGCTTTTTAGCCATTTCCAAGCTATTTTCATGCCTCGGAATTGTTCCACTATGAGGGCCCAGAGGTCACCATGGGCCATTGGTCTGCCTGTGCTGGTTTCATATCCTTTCGCTTTCCAGTACTCCAGGTTCTCTGTTCCTCCGTTCTAACAGTATTGGCTATCGGTTACAATAAGTAGTTTCGGTATGTGCTTCCCTTTGGCCATTATTATGCCCTCCAGTATAGCTGTTACCTCCGCCGTTTGGGCTGATCCCTCGGTCCAGCCACTCGCTGTTTTGATGTTCTCATTGTTGTGTTTTAGAACATAGGCCCACTTGGCCTTTGTTCCGTCCTGTTTGTGCTGACTTCCGTCTGTGTAGAGTACCCAGTTGGGTTCGGCTTCAGGCTCGGTGAGCTTGGTTTTCGTTTCTAGGGGACACTTGGTTCCTGTTGTGATAAATCTCATTTTAGGATCTGTTAACATCATTGACCAATGTCCCCATCGTGAGGTCATGGCCCTCGAGCCTGTAATAGTTCCCTTCGAGGCACTCTGCAGGGCAGGAAATTCTGTGGTTACTATTATATCTTTGTCTTGAGCCAAGTCCTTCAGGGCATTCCAGAATCTAAATACTCCACATAGGATTCGTTCTTCTTCCGTATACCGCTCCTCCGTATTGGTGAACTGCATGGATAAAAGTAGACAAGGGGTCTTCCCCTTTCTATTCTGACATTTCAGAGTTATCCCTTGCGTACCCTCCACTTGTGGGAATACTTCTAGATGTTTGGTGGGGTCTCTTTTTTCCAGATCTTTGCAGTTTTCCAGCACATGGGTTTTGAACACCGTCCAGCCTGGCTCCACTTCCTCTATGGGGATGTTCCTATTCCTAGGGTTTTTTCCCTCGAGAGCTTTGCCTTTCAGTTTGTGGAGCGGGGATGCTTTTGTCGCATAGCCAGGCACATGGGTCATAATGTGGCCGCATTTTCCCATGGCAGAGTCCAGCTGACTCAGGGACACAGGCTTTTCAATGGCCGCTACCTGATCCAGGTATTCCCTGCTGACTGACTTTCCGGTGTCCGTTATGTTGAAACCCAGATACCTCAGGGTATGTTTCGCGATCTCACACTTCTTGAGGCCTATCTTTAACCCGGCCCTGGAGAGGCGGGTCACTACCTGGTCCAGTAGTTCCAAGTGTTCTTGTTCCGAGTCATTGGTCCAATACACGTCGTCGATGTATATGGTGACGTCCAGGCCTCTTAGGATGTCCTCTATGACTCCTTGGAACACATTCGGGGAGTTTTTATACCCCTGTGGTAAAACTGTCCATCCATAGGACAGCCCGTTCCAGGTGAACGCCGTCTTTTGGGTGGATAGGGGGTGGATAGGTACTGACCAGAATCCATTAGCCAGGTCAATGCTAGACTTCCAACGTTTGTTGGGCAGATTCCTGGTTGTCTGTGCTATGTTTATCATTGTCCTGGTATCTGAGCATGTTCTAGCATTCAGGGCAATTAAGTTGTGCACTAATCTCCATGACCCATCAGGTTTGGGGACTCCCATTACAGGGGTATTTGTTAGAGCAGAGTCCAACATAGTCAACACGCCCATTTCTTCCAATTCCGCGATGGTTTCTGTCAGCTCCTTTTTGCACCTCGGGTCCACCCTGTGCTGTGCTTGTCTCGGTGGTATGGTTCCCTTTATAGTGTGTGTATACTTGGGGTCCACCCTTCCCACGTCGTTCTTGTGGGCAGCATATAAGCCTCTCTTGAGTATTTCTCGTATGAGGATTTTCTCGTGGCTTTCGGACTCTTCCACTACCTTTTCCATTTCGCCCCGTATGTCCACTGGCTTCATATATTTGACACGGACTCCGTGCTGTGTCCTTTGCGGGTCACCCTTGGGTATGAATTTTTCCTTTTCGTACAGTAGTATCAAGTCTTTTGGGGATAACAGGGGTTCCGAATTAGGTGGTCCTACCACTCCTGATATCCCATGCTTCTCCCCTGTTCCCATGAGGGCTCTGGTCACATTACCTAATTCCACTTCTATGGATCCGGTAATGGGTGTATTTACATGCAGGGAAATTTCCGCTCCGGTGTCTACTAGGTATTGGTCGTTTCCCACTTGACACGTTAACTTCCCATCCGTCTCCTGTGTCTTGAGTGCAATAGCATTCAGTAGGGGCCTCTCCTGGGGATCTATATTGAGGGTTAATAGACTCTCTGTCACTCTGTCTTCTTCCCATGTTCGAGTGTCATGTGTCACATCACCAGGAGGCCAGGATTCTATTCTCTCTCCTTCCGGGATTTGAATTCCTCCCTTGTTGCCCTCCTTTCTGCTTGCTTTTCTGGGGTTAATGCGGCCCACTCGTCGGGAGGTAGGTACATGTAATTCTTCTTCCCTTCCTTGTCCTTGGTTATCCTCGGGGGGAACTCCTGGGAGCCCCCCCTTTTGTCGTTTTTTGAGTAGGTAGGTTTAACGTTAGCCGCTGGCTGTTGCTGGGCTCTGGGAGGCCGAATTTGAGCCTTCTCCTCTCGTGGGTTCTCCCCTTTCCTTTCACTTTTATTGTATTTGGTTTGAGAAAGCATTTTGACTTGGTCATACAGCATGCATTCCGTCCGTAACTGATCTCGGGACCATGCTGCGCATTTGGCTGCAAGACGGTTACCCCCTGGTACTCCTATGAACAATTTTTCAAGTAGTAAGCCTGATCCTTGCACAGGTCCTCCACGTATGACTGATTCCGCTGCAACAGTGAGAGACACACTCCCGTCTCTCACCTGTGGGATTAGTTTCTCCACCATATTTTCCCCTGGATCTTGACCGGGGGTTCTCACTTCTATTTCCATCATTTGGGCCATAGACGCCCCTTCGGGGATCTCCAGTCCTTTGAGGTGTCGCAAAATGCGAGCGGCATCCGGGTCATCGTAGAGAGGGGACCCATGGAAAATCTGAGCAATCCTATGGATATAAGCAGCCTGGGTCTCCCCATGATTCATTTCTGGGGCCAGTTTCTTGAGCACTTGGGTTTTGCTCAATAATTCTTGTGCTTTGTTGCTTTCTCCATATTGGGCACTGTCATACAGACTCCTGTCGGTATGTAAACTCTTTCCTCTTGGTCGGTATATGTCTCCGGGAGATTGGGCCAGTATGGAGTGAGGGCTTACCTCCGGGCGGTGTTCCTCTGTGCTGTGTCTCAGGGCTCGGATTGGGCTTATGGACGGGGCTTTGTTCAACCAGTGTCTTTCTCTCCTGGCTATTTCGGCCATGGCCTTGTCCCGTTTGTACACTTGTTCGCGCAGTACGTCATAGCCAGCATGTAAATATGCATGCTTGTATGGTTCCGTTATTCCCGGGTGAGACAACAGTTTCTCTGCCTCAGGTGACCGTGCTAAGGCCCGAGCCTTCCTCCATGTCACGGGATATGCTGGCATAATATCCCCTGTTTCTTCTCCTGCCAATTCTCCTTCACTTTCATCGGAGACGTCCTCCAATCCTGAGCTCCAGGTCAAGCCTGAAGGTGACTGGAAGGCGGTGCCCTTCAGGGGGGGCCCGGGGCCTATAGGTCTCAGTTTGACCGGTTTGGCTCTCTTGTTCCGAGGCCTAGGAGGTTCGCCCCTTGGGTACCGAACTCTCTCCCTAGATCTTGACCGAGATGAGGACATTGAGGAGGCTCTGGAGCTTGACCGATCCCAGTCTCCCTCTTCTTCTGAGTCCTGATCTGGATCAGTATACTCCGGTCCGCTATCTGTCGGGTCGTCCCCTGACTCCTGGGGACAGCCTAGTCGTCTAAGAATACTCTTAGCCCGGGATTTGGCTAGTCCATCCCTTTCTGGTTCAAACTGTACTGTTGGTTTCCGGGGAGTGGATGATCTCCCTCTTTCTGTTGTTCGGGAGGAGCTCTGGGAATTGGACTTTTCCTTCCTGGGTCCAATTCCCGACCCCTTAGAGTCTGGAGGGGGATTGAGGGGTACCGATGCCGGTTCACTGTCCTCATCCTCCTCACTCTCTCCTGCTTCAGTCAAGGCCTGGGTTATTCCCTCATGGTCCTTGGGTTCTACCATGAGGCAGATTTCCGTGTGTTCCGCACTTCTTATGGTTGAGATTGCGCGGACTACTGCCTCCCCCAACCATATGCCTCTTTGGCCATATACTCGAGACCTGCCCCACATCAGGTTTATAGCTAGTCGGTAGGGCATGTCCTTGGTACCATGGCCAGCATAGATTTCTCTTCTCTGCAGTAGATCCTTCATCCGGGACACCAGATTGTCCCAGTTCTTTTGTACTTAGGACTGTACTTTATTGTACCTGTTTTGGCTTAGTGTCACATGGACAACTTTCTCCGCGTGAAACACATTATAATCACACTCAGTGATTACTGCCTTGCCCGGTTTTAGGGGTTCTTTGGTCCTTATTTCCATCACCTGTTTCCTCAGGTTCCGGTAATAAGCGCCTCCTGCCGCTACCATGCTCGTTTCCCATCTACCATAGCTCGTCAAAGATGGTCCAGTGAAGGTGAGAATTGACCATGGTGCGTCAGAGTTGTCGGTCCAGACTGGGTAGTTAGTGACTGTTATGTCTGGTGTTTCTTTGTGAGAGTCTGTAGATATTCCTCTCGCCCCTGAGTGTTCACCACGGCGAGAGGTGTAGGCTGCTCTCGCTTGTTTCACTTCCTCGTGAACACGTGGTCCTGGGCTTAAGTACCCCAGGGAGTAATCTCGCCCTGGGGTTGATGTAGCCATTGGTGTAGCTGATCCCCCCAGCGTCTGTAGTTGTCCCCCGCTAATAACTTCCCTCATTTCACATCCAGAGGGGTCACTAATGGAGCGGGGTTCCCTCTGGCTGATGTACTTGTGAGGGGGTACAGGCCGTGCTTGGTCTGCGTCTGCTCCTGAGTCCTGACTACGTTCCTGCGTCACCCCCTCCTGGGTGTGCCTCGCACCGGAAAACTGGAGTGCAGGGCTTCCAGGGTTAGTGAAACCCCCTGAGCCTTCTCTCTCAGTGCTGGGAGGCCGAGTGTCTGGTATTTCCTCATACATCCTCCCGGGTCCAGACGGGGGCCACGTGATTTGGGCCCTCTGTTCTGAGTGACTCGCTTCCCGCGGTGTTCCCTGAGGACCAGACCATGTCTGGTTTCTGTATGCCACCTCGTTCATGACCTGTGTGAGGTCTCCGACCATAGTGGGCTCAATTTCTTCGAACAGATTTCCCCAGCCATTTCGGTAATGTGATGGCCATGCCTCCATTTGAGCTCTGCGCACTGTGTTTGCTTGGTATTTGTCCGGGACTAGCAAGACCACTGCCATGGATGCAGCCGGTATTTCTTGGTAGGCTTCCAAGAAGCACCATATGCTCGTGTTGACGTCATAGTGCCAAATCCCTGTTCCGAACAGTGTCATGACTAGGCTTGTTATGCCTACTCTCTGGGCTTGTCTGAAAATGCTCCTGTAATATGCCAGGAGTACTCGGGTTTGGCCTTCAAGGTCTGTTCCGGGCAGTATGTCTTGCATGGCAATTGTCAGTATCCCCTCGTAACCCTTATTTTTAAGTAGGTAGGGGACTCCTACCAGCACTGTGCCATCCTTAAGGAGGTTATGAGGTTGTCTGGCCACTTCTCTTGCACACCAGTCGGCGTAGCCGGGTCCTGCCATGTCTTGTATGGCTTTTGCCATTCCCCCCCCATTACATAGGCCTCTGTTGGCTGGGTTAACCACAAATGTGTGGTTTCCTTTTGGTACAAAATTTTGTAACCATATGGAGCAGACCCATAGGTGCTGTATATGCTTAGGGTTTCCTGGTTGAGATCTGGGTTTGATAGTACATGAGATTTCATTCAACCTTGACATGCCAGGGGGCATGGTCTGCTCCTCTGGCGTAGAGTTTGTTGTAGGGACTTGGGGCAGGGGGCTCCACTGTCCCTGAAGTCCCAGGCCTTCGGGCCAGTATGCAGGGGCCGTAGCCGTCGGGACCGTTCGTGTTCCAATTACGGCCTGCTGTACAGCTGGCAGCTCTGGATATAGGGATTCGCTTGGTTCTGTGAATTCCTCACTTCCCGCAAACATATCAGGGGACTCAGGGCGTTCCTCCCGTTCTCCTGGGTAGTCCAGACCCAGGTCGGGTATAAACACTCCCAATCCCTCCTCCGAGGGTAATTCCTCCTCTATGATGTGGGAATGATTGTGAGACATCGTGTTAGCACTGGTTTGTTAGCCGATGGTGAGCTAGTTAGCTTCCGTCTGGCTTCGTGTCACGTAGCCTCGGGCTAGGTAGCCATCCAGTTAGCATTCAGTTCACTCCTGGCTTGTTGGCGGATGGCGAGCTAGTTAGCTTCCGTCTGGCTAGGGCCAGCTCATGGGTGTTAGCACTGGCTTGTTAGCCGATGTCGTGCTAGTTAGCTTCCGTCTGGCTAGGGCCAGCTCATGGGTGTTAGCACTGGCTTGTTAGCCGATGGTGAGCTAGTTAGCTTGCAGTTCTGTGAACGGTCTTTTTGACTGCGCTTCACATCCAGTCTCTCCTTACAAACAGTGTCTCTGGGCTAGGGAGCCCTCGCTTTTCTGTGAACGGTCGTTTTGACTTCGCTTCACATCCACACTCCGCTCCTTACAAACAGTGTCTCTGGGCTAGGGAGCCCTCGCTTTTCTGTGAACGGTCGTTTTGACTTCGCTTCACATCCACACTCCGCTCCTTACAAACAGTGTCTCTGGGCTAGGGAGCCCTCGCTTTTCTGTGAACGGTCGTTTTGACTTCGCTTCACATCCACACTCCGCTCCTTACAAACAGTGTCTCTGGGCTAGGGAGCCCTCGCTTTTCTGTGAACGGTCGTTTTGACTTCGCTTCACATCCACACTCCGCTCCTTACAAACAGTGTCTCTGGGCTAGGGAGCCCTCGCTTTTCTGTGAACGGTCGTTTTGACTTCGCTTCACATCCACACTCCGCTCCTTACAAACAGTGTCTCTGGGCTAGGGAGCCCTCGCTTTTCTGTGAACGGTCGTTTTGACTTCGCTTCACATCGTCTCCCCACCTTACAAACAGTGTCTCTGGGCTAGGGAGCCCTCGCTTTTCTGTGAACGGTCGTTTTGACTTCGCTTCACATCGTCTCCCCACCTTACAAACAGTGTCTCTGGGCTAGGGAGCCCTCGCTTTTCTGTGAACGGTCGTTTTGACTTCGCTTCACATCCACACTCCGCTCCTTACAAACAGTGTCTCTGGGCTAGGGAGCCCTCGCTTTTCTGTGAACGGTCGTTTTGACTTCGCTTCACATCCACACTCCGCTCCTTACAAACAGTGTCTCTGGGCTAGGGAGCCCTCGCTTTTCTGTGAACGGTCGTTTTGACTTCGCTTCACATCGTCTCCCCACCTTACAAACAGTGTCTCTGGGCTAGGGAGCCCTCGCTTTTCTGTGAACGGTCGTTTTGACTTCGCTTCACATCGTCTCCCCACCTTTCAAACAGTGTCTCTGGGCTAGGGAGCCCTCGCTTTTCTGTGAACGGTCGTTTTGACTTCGCTTCACATCCACAATCCGCTCCTTACAAACAGTGTCTCTGGGCTAGGGAGCCCTCGCTTTTCTGTGAACGGTCATTTTGACTTCGCTTCACATCCACACTCCGCTCCTTACAAACAGTGTCTCTGGGCTAGGGAGCCCTCGCTTTTCTGTGAACAAAGCATGAAAGTGATTTTTGCATTGCAACTTCACCCAGCAGAATTTTCACAGTAATCACAAATATATACTCTAAATGCGACTCTTTCTTTGAGTAGAACCTTCTACAATTTTGACTTTAAGAAAACATTACGTAACTTTTTAGTCATGAGTAAACCTTTTTACCGTAATCACAAAAATATACTTTAAGCGTGATCCTTTCTTTAAGTAGAACCTTCTACTTTTTTGACTGTAAGAAAACATTACGTAACTTTTTAGTCATGAGTAAACCTTTTTACCGTAATCACAAAAATATACTTTAAGCGTGATCCTTTCTTTAAGTAGAACCTTCTACTTTTTTGACTGTAAGAAAACATTACGTAACTTTTTAGTCATGAGTAAACCTTTTTACCGTAATCACAAAAATATACTTTAAGCGTGATCCTTTCTTTAAGTAGAACCTTCTACTTTTTTGATTTTGCCAAATCTGTAATTTAATTTTACTCCAGAGGCTTTTGACAGTAGTCCTGTCTTCTTCGGCCGTTTAGCACCTATTTTGGTTAGTATAAATGCCCACCCAGGGACGCCATGTTGAATGCCCACGCTGGCTCTTAGGTCAGATCGATAACTTCATAACTCATTGGTCTGCCTATCTTGACATCAAACAGCGTCCTGTGAAGTGGTTGACACGCAGAACCAAACGAGTCTACAAAATGTTGTTGTTACCACTGACCGACAAGAGACAGCGAATGCACCGTTCCGACCCCCGTCAGTCATCGACCTTAGGTCGAGTGATTGAAGTTGCAGAATCTTTTATTTTATTTGCACTGGGACGGACTCTCTTTAATTAGATGAGGTCCATTTCCCTTATCCTTTACACGTATTATCACTGTATGGCTTTACTTGATAATCCCATTATACAGAATCCACCTTTAGTCCTTAATGCATAATCATATGTCTCCTTTTACTCCGTAGGGATAAAGCCACACTTCTAAAGTTTTTATGGTAAAACCAGGCTTACAGAACCCACCTTTAGTCCTTAATGCATAATCCTATTATAGCTAGGGATAAAGCCACTTATCCTATTTTGCCTTAATGCATAATCATATGTCTCCTTTTACTCCGTAGGGATAAAGCCACACTTCTAGAGTTTTTACATCGTTAATACTCCGTCTGGCTAAAGCCTTACTCAGGAGGTCTTTTACATCATAAAAAGAAGGGGGTATATTTACTTTTCTTAATTTTGCTTTAATTTACTCGGTTCGCCGTTGAGTTTACTGTATGGCATTACTTGATAAAACCAGGCTTGCCGAACCCACCTTTCTCCTTACTCACAATGATATACTTTCTCCTCCTCCTCCGTCTGGGGAAAACCACACTCATAAAGTTCTTTTTTACATCATAAATTAGGCACATTACAGGCACATTCAGGCACATTATCATTATTATTATTATTATTATTATTACTGGTAAAGTTACAATGCAAAAATACATCTCCATGCTTACCCGTCTTTTTGGGAAAAATAGAAGCAAAACGTTGTTTCCAAAAGAAGATTGTTTTTATTTTTTAACAGTAGAAAATTACATTTAAAGGTTCAGTTTCATTTATAAAAGTACACAGGTTTTCAGCTTACAATATATCAGGTTTCAGTCATCTCCTCAAAATCTCTCAAAAAAGTCTGCCTCTTGAATCGGCAACCGTCTCTTTTATTTGATATTGTACCGTATTTCTGATTGGTCTAAACACAGTGATGTCAAATGGTCGTCATTTCTGTTTAGCAAACCAACATACAATACATAATTCGTTATGGACTCCTCCTTCTTTGTACTATCGTTACTGCTAGTTACCTAGTGATTTTTAAGTAACAGAAAGTCCCTTTTTCCTTCAAAACAGACAACGGCTTTGTCTGTGGTGACCACGTGACATCGTACCATGCACGAGGCCTCTCCATAGTATCTCTTAAAGAATCCCTCCAGACAAACAGTTTTTACACATTATTCTTTTAGTATTATTCTCTACTGACACTCAATTATAAGCATGCCATTTTGAAAACTTTTACTGTACACATCAAACATTTAATTGTTATATAGTTTCTTTTTTAAGATCTCCCTCTATAGATTCAGGACTCCCTGTTTTTCAACCAGCAACCCTTCCCGTCTGAAAGGGTTAACATTACAGCTTTCTCTCCTCTGCTGTTGCATCCTCAGGGCCACATTCCTCAGGTTAACTCCCCTTTCACAGACACCGGCCCCTTCTATGGAGACATTTAAAGGCTCAGTTCCATTTTTTATAAGTAGAGCCATCATAGCGCTATCTTTCCAGAGTTTAGTTTAAAGATTTATACTGGTCATATAGGAACGACCCAGGATGTCATTGTCCAAAAGTGTCACTTGTTCTGTGGCACTTCACAGTGTTCTAAAGTGGGTAAAGTGGGTGCAGCAGTGAGTTGTTTGTTTAAAGTGAGTGTGTGCGTGTGGATGTGTGTGCTGTGAGTGCATTTGATGGTTGTTACGATTGTTCATTGTTCAACCCTTGTTCATTGAGCAATCATTGTTCATTGAGCGTCCTGATGGCCTGGGGATAGAAGCTCCTTCTGAGTCTCTCTGAGTCGTCCCAGTTGGACGTTCACTGTCATTTGTCTCTTGATGGCAAGTATTTTCTCTCCCGTATTCAGCTTCGGGAGAGACATGGTCATATTCATAAACTGATCATTAGAAATATTGTGAATACTGTTTTAGTGTGGATTTTCCCTTTAATAAACATGTAGAGCTGGGGTCAGCGACCTTAGGTACGAGTGCCACCATTGGCACACGGTATCCTAACCAATGGCACGCTAGCAAGTGTGTGAGAGAGCAACCTTTTTGGAAATGTTGAAGTGTCCTCTCATCCCCAGGCTGAGTTACCTCTTTCACAGCCATTGGCAGTTGCACAGCCTGTTATTTATGGTAGTTTGACTGATATATCAGGAATATTTCAGGGTCAGAGCCAATCAGAAGGGTCAGTCTGTTGTGGTTTGCCGAACATTGAGTTTTAAACACCATTTTGAGACCAAACTTGAGAAAACTTTTAAAGGATGAGGCAGACAAGGCTGAATGTGTCCAGGTATGGCAAGCAAGCATCTCATAAAGACGGCAGCATTCTTGTATAGTGCTCTTATATAATTATGAGAGGAAAATTGTTATTAAAAGTATTGCTATGCACGTTGCCTATATGGATGGAATAGAATTACAGTTCTGTTGGAGATGTACATTTTGATACTGATTCATGTAGGATTATTATGTATATGAGCTATTTCTTATGCTCTATCTTTTGGGAGTGGTAAAAAAATCAACAACCAAGCAAACTCCCAAAACAAAGCGTTGAAATCTTGATTTTTGTCATTGGTTACTATGGCAGCGGTTTCAAAGCTTCGAAGCATTTGGGTCAGTTAGTAGAGGGAATGCTGTAATCACATTATAATATTCGGTAGGTGTCTGCTTGTCGGGGTACTCAAACAGCAATAGAACAAAGTGGGGTTTGACTATGAATACTATACATTCGATTATATGCTAAATCGATGTAGGGTTTGTAGTGCTTTTGATGAAACCTAATTTTGCAGAATTTTAAACAATGGTTTATAATGACTTCATAATGTTTTCGCTGTTGCAAGAATTCTATCGGAGATGTATGTCTTAATTGATTGATCGATAATAAAAAAAAATCAAACATCCATTGAACCAAGCTTTCTTATACACAAGTATTAAAAAGTTACCATGGAGATACACAATAAAGCTAAAAGTCTATTTCCATTCCTGGCACTTGTAAAATAATAATAAAATCAATAATAAAATCACCAATAATAATATGTAGGTAAAAGGCTTGTATGTCATCTGACAGACATGTCCGTCGAGACCTAGTGATCAGGAATCTGTATCAGATTACATATTTATAGCAGCCTCCCCAACCCTGTTTCCATCCACCATATCCACACAGCGGGCCATTTTGCTCTCATGTCACGCTCAGGTTGGGATTCCTTTCCACCCTGTTCCAGTCGCCTGTCTATCCATCTGCCCGTTCGGTGCTCTGTAATCCCTCCCGAGGTCCTGAACCTTGAAATCCCCCCGGGGCAGTGGTCAGCGTGACTGTGGGTGTAATCTGGGGTTTGATTACTTGTCAAATCAAGTGTCTTTGGACCGCGATGAGTCGTCTTGTCCATCATGCATCAAAGCTGATCACACGACGTTGCCATGATGTGTGGATTAATACTGACCCCGCGACACACACACACACACACACACACACACACACACACACACACACACACACACACACACACACACACACACACACACACACACACACACACACACACACACACACACACACACACACACACACACACACACACACACGCTACTGTCAATGTTTGATTCGGTGATTAAAAAACGGAGGAAGGGTATCACTTCCTTTTAGATTTTCTTAATCCCGGCTCCGGGTTCTCGTGCAGCTGTGAACCGTGATTGGCGGGGAGATCAGCAGGAGTTGTCTGTGTGGTATAAGGTCAAAGGTCAGGGGGATGTCTAGGATTCAACGCCAGTCTGAACCACCCGCTCACTTCAGCCGTTCGTTGATTGTTTCTCAGACCCGGACTGTTTTAAAACACAGTTCTTCCGTTTCTCTTGTTTCTGTATGCAGTCCAACCTTGGCATCGTAGGTAGCAGAAAGATCAAATCACATGCTTGTTTGCCAGTTTGGGATTAAGGCCAGTCTGAGCAACAATTTTCAGAATAAAAGAGCAGGTATTTATATACAATAAACAGTCAACTGTCTGCGGTATTTGCAATAAAAATAAGTACAACTAAGTATAAGTAAATAACATAATTCTTTACACAGACAAGCAAAAATAATTGCACTATATATTGATGCACGAGGGTGCAGTAAAGTGGCTGAGCGTTGTAGCAGCATTTGAGTTCAGTAATGAGCGGATTGACTGTTCATCAGGCGTACTGCGTGTGGGTAGAAACTGTTCCTGTACCGGTTTGTGTTATGCTGCGGTACCGGCGAACGGGTCGCAGGGGGGAGAACAGCTGGTGTCCCGGGGTAAGCGTTACCTTCCAAGCTGTGAGTCTGCATTGTAGAGGCCTGTCCACGAGTCTGATGATCCAGCTATTATCAGCACTGTTCACCTGCACCGTGGCCCCCTGGGAGATTGGGGTCAACTTTACAGGAATCTGTCTCTGTTATATTAATGGGATTGTTCTTATGTACGGGACAAAAGGACATTCACTGTCAAGTGCATCTTAGCTGGGGTTTGAACTATGGCCTGTGGGACAATCTTTTCCCATATGTCATATTATGTAGCTCCCTGACCTATGTCTTTATTCAGCTATTTATTCAGTTATTTCTAACCTAATGCACAGCGGATTAAACACTTATTACTTGGCTGGGACCAAAAACCTGAGACTTCCCATGGACTCTAGCTCAAAGACTAGAGACTTGACTTGGACTCTAGCTCAAAGACTAGAGACTTGACTTGGACTCTAGCTCAAAGACTAGAGACTTGACTTGGACTCTAGCTCAAAGACTAGAGACTTGACTTGGACTCTAGCTCAAAGACTAGAGACTTGACTTGGACTCTAGCTCAAAGACTAGAGACTTGACTTGGACTCTAGCTCAAAGACTAGAGACTTGACTTGGACTCTAGCTCAAAGACTAGAGACTTGACTTGGACTCTAGCTCAAAGACTAGAGACTTGACTAGGTTCGAATCCGGTCCAGGACATGTGTTGCATGTCCTCCCCCATCTCTTCTCCCGATTTCTCTCTCTGACAGTCCTATCAATAAAAAGCATGACATTCCCTAAAGAATATCTTTAAAAAGACTAGAGACTTGATTTGGGCTCTATAGCTCAAAGACTTGAGACGTGACTTGGACTTGCATAAAATGACTTGTAAGCATCTCTGGTGTATAGTAGGCATAGAATATAGTTTACCATTATTGATTGAATACTGGTCGGAGTCTCTCTCTGTCCAGTCACCCAGAGTTAATTTTAGCCCTCTTGGTTGCAGTGCAGCATGCCTGTTGCAGGCCTAGGGTAGAAGGGTGGAGGAGGTGGTAGGTTGGCCGGGGCGGGGGGGGGGGGGGTATCTATCTTTAGAAAGTGTTGACAAGACAGAAACTTATGAGGACTGCAGCATGATGCTGGAGAGAGAGAGAGAGAGAGAGAGAGAGAGAGAGAGAGAGAGAGAGAGAGAGAGAGAGAGAGAGAGAGAGATTGAGAGATTGAGAGATTGAGAGAGAGAGAGAGAGAGAGAGAGAGAGAGAGAGAGAGAGAGAGAGAGAGAGAGAGAGAGAGAGAGAGAGAGAGAACCTTATTGCTAGGTTTTAGTGAGTCATTCCTTATCTTCATTGGGGAAAGTCCGGGAGTGTTGCACATTTAGATTCTATGGTGGTTTTTGTTCTTGATCTATTGTGATGTTTCTTCTTGACTCGTACAAGAAGACTTGTAAAGCCCATGGGGGCTATTCCATGTGATCTCGGGCTATACAAATACATTAGATTTATGATTTAAGAAGATTTGGGGGGATATTTCTTATCAAAGGTTAAAATTAGGGTTGTCAGTTTATCGCGTTAATTAGATAAATTAATTACACAGCAAATTATCGTGTTATGAAAATTAACTCAAAATGTATAAAAAAAAATCATTCATCATTCAACAAGAACGTAGAATACACATTTACAGATTTCTTTTTAATATGGCCCATTTGCATGTTCTTGGTATCTGATTCTAGGGACATCTATTAGGGGTGTAACGGTACACAGAAGCCACGGTTCGGTAGGTACCTCGGTATTGGGGTCACGGTTCGGTACGAGTTCGGTACAACAGAATACAGAATACAATTTTTTTTTTATATATATTTTTATATTATATTTATGATAATTATTATAATTATTATTATTAAATAGAATAATTGTCTTTAGGCTTGCCGTGGTAGTCAGTGATACTGGTGTCATTCTGTGTTCAGGCATCCAGAGTAAATGAATTGCCTAGTGCCCCTTTAACAACTTATAGGCTTGGTAAGTTTCAGTTTCACTTCTAGAGAGGATTTAACTGCACGAGACTAAATACTAGAGAACAGATGACATGTTACTTACAACAATGGCAGAGGATTATGATTTAAACACAATAGCAGTTCAACTGGAGAGGAGCTCAGATGATCAGTCCGAAAAAGTATGTTTATTTTTTTTATTTGATCAGCGTGAGTCCGGCGGGGGAGAATGTTGTTGTTGTTTGTTGGCGACGTGTGTGTGTGTGTTGGCGATGCGCGGCGTGTGTGTGTGTGTTGGCGATGCGTGGCGTGTGTGTGTGTTGGCGATGCACGGCGTATGTGTGTGTGTCGGCGATGCGGTGTGTGTGTGTGTGTTGGCGATGCACGGCGTGTGTGTGTGTTGGCGATGCACGGCGTGTGTTGGTGATGCACAGCGTGTGTGTGTGTTGGCGACACGCGGCGTGTGTGTGTGTTGGCGATGCGTGGCGTGTGTGTGTGTCTTTCCATTGGTTTCATTTGGTTCACATTATTGGGCGAACAAGAAAACGAAAGAAAACTGTAAAATTGTAATGACCCTGCAGGCTGTAGCTGTTCTTCTAATGTAAATGTGCCTTCCTCCGTGCACTTTTGCTCGCTCTGAAGTCGGACTCTGTGTGCCCGGCCACGCGCGCTGTTCTCGCACGGACCTCGCGAGTGCCTGCATGCGCGACTGGTATGTTGTCACGTATTCGTCGTATGGCTGCACGTACTGCACCGTGACGGCCGTACCGTAAATTCGTGGGACGAATACACGTACCGTTACACCCCTAACATCTATCGATCTCAGGGAATGTATTCCCAGTGTCAGAAATACTGTGTCTGTTACTAGGCTTGAGTAAATTGTAATGAACCAAATGAGAATATCAATAAAAAAAATGTAATCTTTGACTGTGAATAACACCATGCTAAAATTGACCAGACCTGAAATATCTAAGCAAATAAATAAATGGAAGATGATTTAAACAGAAGGTTTTGTAGATACAGTACTGAATTCTGCCATCCGGACACATGCCATTTGAAATATGATTATAGAATATAGAATATCAGGCCTAAAGTGGTTATATGTTACGAATGGGGGTAGTGAGGAAAGGAGAGAGAACCCAATATTGCGGACAATGATGATGAGAGAGGCAGAGACGGCAGGATTCGTGTAGATAATGACTTTACTTTAGTTCCACTTAACACTACACGAAAATAGAACATAAACGGCGCAGCCGTGCTGGCACAATAAACAACAAACTTGAGAACAAACAAAAAGAACATAAACGGCGCAGCCGTGCTGGCACTAGAGAACAACAAACTTGAGAATGCGTAAAACAAACAGGCAACATCAAACCACTAACACTTACTTAGTATGAAACACAGTGCAACAATGACGTGGACAGGAACAGGGGAAACTGGAGGTATGACGCCACAACGAGGAGAGAAAGACACACACTTAAATACCAGACTAATTATGATTGGCAACACCTGGCCAGGCCAGACTAAAACACAAACATTTAACCAACTAGACACCAAGGCAATACAACAAACACAAAACCAACTAGGGGAACCACATCACACAAGGGAGGGGAAGGTCAACAACACACACCATGAAATTACATTAATCATCCTATTAATTGTGTAGTGGTTAACACTGTCGCCTCACAGCAAGAAGGTCCAGGGTTCGATTCCTGCTTGGGGACCAGGTTTCCATGATGCCAGGTACTCAGGTGGGGTATCTCCCAGGCCTTTCTGTGTGGAGTTTGCATGTTCTCCCCGTGCTCGCAAGGGTTTCCCCCCCGATAAGACAAACCCAATGGAAAAACATGCACAACAGATCGCTAACGCTGTGGCGTCCTTGACGAAGACGGACAGGAGCACTTGGATTGGTCCCCGGGGCGCGGCTCACGTTGACGCCCTATCTGCTCCCGGCTGCCCATGGGGGGAAGGACAACGGGATGGGAAAAGTGCAGAGAGACATTTCATCGGCGACTCAGTACATGTGTGTGTGTGTTCCTGTGGGTCGCCCATCTCGCGTGTGTGTGTGTTAAAACTGCATGACAAATAAAGACTTCTAGTCTAACAATTATTCTAAAAAAAGTACATTAATTACATTTATCAGTACAGGCTAAATGGCCGCCTGCACCATCTGATGGTGCTCACTAGAGGGCGCCATGAGACCACCGAAAGGAGGTAGAGAATGTCCAATGCTTCCTTTCTTATCACAGGCCCACTAGGGCCTGGGGTCGTTACAGTTATGCGATTAAAATGTGATTAATTAGATTAATTAATTACAAATCCTGTAATTAATTAGATACATTTTTTTAATCGCCTGACAGCACTAGTTAAAATATTAAACAAGTGGAAATGTATACAATGTGTTGGAGATGACGCAGGGGGTGAAGGGTCAGAAGCAGGAAGCTCTCTCTCATCAGATGTACAGCAGGACGCTCTCTCTCATCAGATGTACAGCAGGAAGCTCTCTCTCATCAGATGTACAGCCGGAAGCTCTCTCTCTTATCAGATGTACAGCAGGAAGCTCTCTCTCATCAGATGTACAACAGGAAGCTCTCTCTCTTATCAGATGTACAGCAGGAAACTCTCTCTCTCATCAGATGTACAACAGGAAGCTCTCTCTCATCAGATGTACAGCAGGAAGCTCTCTCTCTCATCAGATGTACAGCAGGAAGCTCTCTCTCTCATCAGATGTACAGCAGGAAGCCGGACGCTCGCTCTCAGCAGGTGGAGGAACGAGCTGAATGCAGAACAAAAGGCCTTGGATGTTTCTGGAGCCGCGCCAAACACCGGCCATGCGGATGTGGAATCCAGACTATTTTTTTCTCTATGGCATTTATTCGGACAGATTTCTACCGCACCAATTACTGTGTCTTTAACGACCCCCTCTAGCGTGAGATGAGCGAATGGGGGAGGTTAGGGGAGGTAAAATAGGATGCCTGGCATTGTTTTTCTTTTTGTTTTTTTTATTAGTTAGTGGTGGGGTGCCCTGAGAATCTTTCTCTCTTCCTCTCTTCCTCTCTTCCTCATTTCTCTTTCTCTCTCTCTCTCTCTCTCTCTCTCTCTCTCTCTCTCTCTCTCTCTCTCTCTCTCTCTCTCTCTCTCTCTCTCTCTATCTCTCCCTCTCTCTCTCTCTCTCTCTCTCTCTCTTTCTCCCCCCCTCTCTGTCTCTCTCTCTCTCTCTCTCTCTCTCTCTCTCTCTCTCTCTCTCTCTCTCTCTCTCTCTTGTCTCTCGTTAACCTTCTCTCTTTTATACTAATTTAGTTATATATATAATAAGATATATTTTATTTAATTGTAATCTACTTTAATCGTCTGTTAATGCTGATGCACCAAATGACCAAGACACATTCCTTATGTGTCTTATCTTACCTCTCTCTCATATTTCTTGCTATTTTTTTCCCTCTTTCTCTCTATTTTCTTTCACTTCTTTCCCCCAACAGTCTCCACGTTGCTCCTCTCCACGTTGCTCCTCTCCTCTCCTCTCCTCTCCTCTCCTCTCCTCTCCTCTCCTCTCCTCTCCTCTCCTCTCCTCTCCTCTCCTCTCCTCTCCTCTCTCCTCATCTAGCAGTCATTTAAAATGACCAGGGTTGCTGACATTGCCATCTTCTGTGGGCAGGCTCCATTTTTAATGCTAGAGTGAAAGTGATGGCATCATATGAACCCCACCACCGCGGCCACCTGCTACAACCCTTATAGTCTCCTCCCTAGTCACAATAAATCTGTCTTTCAATAAGCACATCACCACCGCTGATCCCAACCAAGAGATTTAGTGGTCCTGCATGGCTCGATGAGGAGGAGTAGACCAAGGCATTCATACACACTAAAGTAATTAGTGGATTTGATTCCTATACCATGGACACCCTCTATACTATAGGACCCTCCATACAGTGACAGCAGCCTCACCCAGTTGGATATCAGAATCAGAATCAGAAAGGTCTTTATTGCCAAGTAGTTTTCACATACAAGGAATTTTCTTTGGTAATTTTTGGTGCAACATTAATGGACAGACAATAATGGACAGATAATAAAATAAAAAGGTGGAATAAAATGGAATATGAACTAAATGAAGATAGAGGCACAATAGAATATAATAGAATTATGAAAAAAAAGAAGAAAAAAAAGGCCAGGGCTGTACAACTGTAAAAAGTTAAAAGGTGGAATAAAATTGAATGGTATATAAACTAAATTAAATATAAGCACAATAGAATATAGTATAATTATAAGTAAAACATTTAAATTAAAATAGGCCAGGGCTGGTCAAGTATATACACTAATTATAATAAAATAACAACACAGGCTGTGCAATTGGGCGGTTATGTAAAGCCATATAACCACAGCAGGTTGTGACAGAGATTGATGTCTCTGGCTGCGGCTGCTCAGGCCTGGTAATGGGATGGTGTGACAGCCTGCGTTAATGGGGGCCAGTGGAATAAAATGGTCTTAGGCCATAAACCTCCAGGCACGGCACTGTGTCCAGCTGACACTTTCACCCAAAGCGACTTACAAGTTCTGTAGGACAAGTCAGCAGGAAGGGTACAACTCTTACAGCTGAGTAACACTGTTCATCAAACAGTGCTGAAACTTGGGTGCTGCAGTGTTGAGTGCATAGCAGTAAAGACATAATTAGTATAGTAGGAGGAGTGCATGATGGTATAAGACAGTAAGAAGGTTAGTGTTTTAAAAAATATATATTATTTTTATTTCAGATATTGATTGAAGAAGTTTGTTTTTAGTCTACAAGTTACTATACTCCAACCCACACATCAGACCAAAACAAAGAATCTAAACAAAGTGCAGTACCAAGAGGGGCTCTTCTGCCTAGAGGTCGCTGTTTTGTGGCATTACAGGTTCTATCTTTAAGTATTGATATATTGTTATTCCTAGGGCTGGGTGTCACCACTGATTTCCCGATTTCATTTGATTCAGATTCACAAGGTCTCGATTTGCTTCAGTTTCCAATTTGATTCGATTCAATATTGATTTGGTTAGGGATATTTCAGTTACTATACCAATTTTACTTGGATATGAAAGAGAACTAATGCTGTAAATTATAGGAACCCTCTAACCCTCTAAAATAATTGTTATATATATTATATATATTTATATATATATATACTGTATATATAAATTAAAAACACACACATATACTGTATATATACAATTTTTAAAGATTGATCTGGGATTCTATGAATCGATATTGGATTGTCAAAAACACTAACATCTCTCTCCCAAATCCAATTTAAACTAGACTGCTAAACCTCAGATTTGTGATGTCTTCAAGTATAGTTAGAAGTCTGGAACTTCTCCATAAGCAATGAATTGGGAAAGATGGTAAAGGTGAAACTGTGAGTAGCTGGGAGAATGTTCTGAGTATACAGGTACATTTTCTGTTTCACAAAAGAGAACACTACTAGAGAATAAAGTTAATTTGGGTATAACAACTAAAAGAAACAGTCCACAAAATCACTCTCCCATTCCTTGTATGGAGAAGCTCCAGACTTTATACAGTATACCTGATCAATCACAAATCTGAGTCTTACTTGTTTTCTGGCTTTGGGAGAGAGTAGCTCATGCTCACAATTCCTGATTGAACTTTCCTAGTCCATGGGAAAAAAACTGTAACATATCGGAATTCTTAATTTGGGGGGTGTTCCCCTATACGGCCCCTGCCGAGCAGGCCACTCTATCTGTCTTTTAAAGGATTAGACTGGTGGAATTTCCTTTTTTTATTTTTATTTCTCCTTGTAATTTCAACATAGCCTACAAAAAGATCAAAACCTACAATGCATTTCTTCTAATTACAAGTCTGGTCTGTCCAGCCAACACCAGATTATAGCTCATATCCTGAAGTCATAGAACTTTACTGTTGTCCAAAAACTGTTGAAACAAGTCACAGAGTTGTACTGTTTGCTTTGGTCATGATTCCTCATGGCCATGGATGCAGGCAACAGCCTTCCTACTGTCTCAATAAAGAACGTTCTCTCCTGTGTCTCCCCAACTCTGTCTCACTCTCTGCCTCCCTACTCTCTCAATAAAGAACCTTCTCTCCTGTGTCTCCCCTACTATGTCTCTCTCTCTGCCTCCCTATTGCCTCAATAAAGCACCTTCTCTCCTGTGTCTCCCCTACTCTGTCTCCCTCTCAGCCGTCCTACTGTCTCAATAAAGAACCTTCTCTCCTGTGTCTCACCTACTATGTCTCCCTCTCTGCCTTCCTATTGCCTCAATAAAGAACCTTCTCTCCTGTGTCTCCCCTACTATGTCTCCCTCTCAGCCTTCCTACTGTCTCAATAAAGAACCTTGTCTCCTGTGTCTCCCCTACTATGTCTCCCTCTCTGCCTCCCTACTCTCTCAATAAAGAACCTTCTCTCCTGTGTCTCCCCTACTATGTCTCCCTCTCTGCCTCCCTATTCTCTCAATACTGAGGGGACCATCCTCATACACATGGTGGACACAGGGTCTTGTCTTGAAGAGCTACCTGTATCTGGTAGTTCAAGTTTGCTTTTATTTGTCACATATAAAGTACATGAGAATGTGCTTCATACAGTAAAAGAAAAGTAAGTAAAAGAGGAATAAAGTCCCAACACTAAACAAATATACAATATACAAACTAAAGTACAACCTAAGTACAATGAAAGCCGGCTGCAATGTGGACTAAGTCATACATAGCACGAGTCCCCTCCGATACTCGAGGTAACAGCAGTCGCATCTTTTCACCTGCGCGGCGCGATCTTTCAGCGTCAGGGGTCTGCGCTTTGGAGGGGCGCCGCCCCCATCGCTTCCTGATTCTACTGCGCAGGCGCACCAACCGACCTGTAGGAGTCGCTGTCCACAACGCCCGATCCCCACCCATCAGTTTCCCACCCCCTAATACTGCCAATGTGTATTAGTACGGACGACCAGCTAAACTGAAAGCAATGTGGAGCGCTGGGCTCGAACAGGCGAACCCAGCGTCTCCAGTATTCGTGGTGAGCGCCTTGCCCACTGCACCATGTAGCCGCCCCAATATATATATCTTTAATAAATAGATCGATCTCGTTTCCATTCCTATGC
>NC_140168.1:75626426-75636964 GCF_963971535.1 Notolepis coatsorum
AGAGAGAGAGAGAGAGAGAGAGAGAGAGAGAGAGAGAGAGAGAGAGATAGAGAGAGAGAGAGAGAGAGAGAGAGATAGATAGAGAGAGATAGAGAGAGAGCGAGAGAGAGAGAGAGAGGGAGAGAGAGAGAGAACGATGGAGAGAGATAATGGGTTTAAGGGATGTGTGTAGTGGGAGAGAGAGAGAGAGGGTGAGCGAGGGTGAGAAAGAGGGGAGAGAACGATGGAGAGAGGGGGGGGGAGGTGGAGAGAGATAGAGAAAGAGAAAGGAAGATAGTGAGGTAGTGAGAGAAAGTGAGAAGAGAGAAAGTCGGTAGAGAGAGAGAGAAAAAGAGAGAGAGGGGGGGGGGCTGTATCCAGGGAAATCACTTAGGAGAAAGCAGAGAGCAAAGGAAAGACAGACAGCTAGACAGACAGACAAGCTATCAAATTATATGATTTATGGATGTTCAATATCTATGATATATTGATGTTCAAAGTGTCAACATATGCACCCCCTACTCTTTACCATAGACTCCCAGGAAGGCTTTAGAACCCCCTACTCATTACCATAGACTCTCAGGAAGGCTTTAGAACCTCATGCTCTTTACCATAGACTCCCAGGAATGTCAGAGAACCTGCTACTCTTTACCATAGACTCCCAGGAACGTCATAGAACCTGCTACTCTTTACCATAGACTCTCAGGAAGGCTTTAGAACCTGCTACTCTTTACCATAGACTCCCATGAACCCCAGAGAGCCCGCTACTCTTTACCATAGACTCCCTGGGTTCTTTAACGACCGCAGTGAGTTAAACGTCTCATCTGAAGGATGTCACTCTCAGCTATACGGTGTGCCTTTCACCACGACAGGGGCATTGTCACTGCCAAGTCCAGAGGACAGAGGGCTCCCTACCGGACGACAGCGCCACTTAGCAATGGCATTCTGCGTGCGACTCAAACCCACGGCCGCATTACCTTCAGGTTCACTTCTGTGTAATAACGCTTTTGGGTATTATCCAAAATATCGTCTTTTTAGTTCAATGAGGGATCCAGCCTGAAGCGTGTCCCTGTGAACCCGGCCACCCCCAGCTGTTCGCTGCCGAGGTGAGGCCAGTGTGAGGCACAGCCAACGGGGACATGTAAGATAAGATAAGATAAGATAAGATATTCCTTTATTGATCCCCTTGGGGAAATTCAGGCATCATAGCAGCATGGGGGGGAGGGGGGGAGGGGTACAGGTAGTAAAACAACACAGTATACAGGTAGTAAAAGACAACACAGGCAGTGTAAACAATTTGATCAATATGGTCAATATAATTTACTATCTGACTAGCTGAGGAATATTCACATTATTCACAGTGTCACATGAGGTGCAGTATGCAAGAGGTAGTGTTATAATAATTTACTATCTACTGAGTATACATTAATCAAAGTACCAGGGTAGTCTACTTTGTCCCCCTTGGGTTCCTATAAGTCCCAGGTCAATGTCTGGTAGCAGTCGCTGTCGCTGCCCCCTGTTGTGGGGCCTGGAGGCTGCTAGTCGCTGCCCACTGTTGTGGAGCCTGATGGCCGCTGGTATGAAGGACTGTCCGAGGCGGTTAGTTGAGTGTCGGGGGGGGGATGAGTCTGTGGCTGAACGAGCTTCTCATCTTGACTAGCTCGTCGTAGAGGGGGTGGTAGGGGTTCTCCATGATGGCATCCAGCTTCCTTATCATCCCCCTCTCTACCATCACCTCAAGTCTAGGTAGCTCGACTCCCACCACGGAGCTAGCCTTCCTCACCAGCTTGTTGAGCTTGTTGGTGTCCCTTGAGTTGATGTAGCCTCCCCAGCATGCCACAGCATAGAAGAGGATGCTGGCCACAACAGACTGGTAAAAAGACTGCAGCAGTTTGTTGCACACATTGAAGGACCTGAGTCTCCTCAGGAAGAACAGCCTGCTCTGTCCCTTCCTGTAGAGGGCCTCTGTGTTGTCCGACCAGTCCAGTTTATTGTTCAGGTGTACCCCAAGGAACTTGTATGAGTCCACCATCTCCACATCCACCCCTCGGATGGAGATGGGAATCGGGGGGGCCTCTTCTTGCCCCTCCGGAAGTCCACCACCAGCTCCTTGGTCTTACTGGTGTTGAGTTGGAGGTGGTTGCTGTCGCTCCACCCCACGAAGCTCTCCACCAGGGTAGAAGTGTCAGACGGATGGAGAGAATGGAGGGAGGGGGGAGAGATAGAGAGAGAGAGAGAGAGAGAGAGAGAAGAGAGAGAGAGAGAGAGAGAGAGAGAGAGAGAGAGAGAGAGAGAGAGAGAGAGAGAGAGAGAGAGAGAGAGAGAGAGAGAGAGAGAGGGGAAGAGAGAGAGAGAGAGAGAGAGAGAGAGAGAGAGAGAGAGAGAGAGAGAGGAGAGAGAGAGAGAGAGAGGGGGAAGAGAGAGAGGGGAAGAGAGAGAGAGAGAGAGAGAGAGGGGAAGAGAGAGAGAGAGAGAGAAAGAGAGAGAGAGAGAGGGGAAGAGTGTGTGAGAATGAGTAATATAATCAATTGAAATAGAATGAATGGGAGCGAGGGAATGACATATAACAACAAGAGAGGAGAGAATAAAGAAAAACTGGAAATTCTGAAAAAGAAGGAGAAGGAGGAGAGAAGGGAGACTATTCTCTGTGAGTTCTTCATCTCGACTACAGTTGAACATAGTTGAGGAAATAGTGTCTGCGCTAAATAGGTGACATCATCTAGTAAGTTTGATGTCACATTATCACAACAGAATGATAGGATTCAAATTGAAAATCTTTGAAATGCCCCTTCAAGCCTCATCACACCTCTAACCTAATGGTCTTTTAACCCTTTTCACCCTCAGATCAGCACCCCTCTCTGCCATGGCTGTTACCTTCTATTGCTAGCCTCCATGATGCCCAACACACACACACACACACACACACACACACACACACACACACACACACACACACACACACACACACACACTCACACGCACACGCACATGCACACACGCACGCACGCACGCACACACACACACACACACACACACACACACACACACACACACACACACACACACACACACACACACACACACACACACACATGCACATAACATGTGGGGGCCAAGCTGCGGAACTGACACCTCTCTTCCCTCTCTCCTCAAATATATATACTGTATATATATATATACACATGTACACACACACACACACACACACACAAACACACACACCCTTTACTGACCTTACCATGCGTTATGCCCTCTTTAGAGACACAGACAGACAGATGACAGACAGGTGATACCAGGCAAGCATCACATGAGTCAGTGTTTACAGTAACCGTGTCAGTTTGTCCTACAGGGTCTCAGTATGTCCTACATGGTCTCAGTATGTCCTACAGGGTCTCAGTTTGTCCTACAGGGTATCAGTATGTATGTAGGGTCTCAGTGTGTCCTACAGGGTCTCAGTATGTCAGTATGTCCTACATGGTCTCAGTTTGTCCTACATGGTCTCAGTTTGTCCTACATGGTCTCAGTATGTCCTACATGGTCTCAGTATGTCCTACATGGTCTCAGTATGTCCTACAGGGTCTCAGTATGTATGTAGGGTCTCGGTTTGTCCTACAGGGTCTCAGTATGTCCTACAGGGTCTCAGTTTGTCCTACAGGGTCTCAGTTTGTCCAACAGGGTCTCAGTATGTATGTAGGGTCTCAGTGTGTCCTACAGGGTCTCAGTATGTCAGTATGTCCTACATGGTCTCAGTATGTCCTACATGGTCTCAGTATGTCCTACATGGTCTCAGTATGTCCTACATGGTCTCAGTATGTCCTACAGGGTCTCAGTATGTATGTAGGGTCTCGGTTTGTCCTACAGGGTCTCAGTTTGTCCTACAGGGTCTCGGTTTGTCCTACAGGGTCTCAGTATGTCCTACAGGGTCTCAGTTTGTCCTACAGGGTCTCAGTTTGTCCTACATGGTCTCAGTGTGTCCTACAGGGTCTCAGTGTGTCCTACAGGGTCTCAGTATGTCCTACAGGGACACACACAGCAGCCTCTGTTTACATGCAACACAAAATGCCTTGCTAATAGGCTATATTAGTTTGGGAAATCTATTTGTGGTGGGACCTCAAATAACCAATCAATGTCTGGGAAACACTGTCCTATAGCCTCCAATATCCTCTTCCACGTGATTCTCCCATGTAGGGACACACCAGCATTTGACTTGGTGACTAAGAACATACTGTACAACAATCCACGTTCTACAGAACATACAACAATCCACGTTCTACAGAACATACAACAATCCACGTTCTAAAGAACATACAACAATCCACGTTCTAAAGAACATACAACAATCCACGTTCTAAAGAACATACAACAATCACCTCTACAACGAGTGTAATGTTTACAACACAGTACATAGACAGACATTAGCCTCTACAACGAGTGTAACAACATATGTACACCATACATTTTGAATTGCACTCTATCCAGTCTCTCACTTTGTTGTCAATCTCATTCCTTTGTCTGTCTGTCTGTCTGTCTGTCTGTCTGTCTGTCTGTCTGTCTGTCTGTCTGTCTGTCTGTCTGTCTGTCTGTCTGTCTGTCTGTCTGTCTGTCTGTCTGTCTGTCTGTCTGTCTGTCTGTCTGTCTGTCTGTCTGTCTGTCTGTCTGTCTGTCTGTCTGTCTGTCTGTCTGTCTGTCTCTCTCTGTCTCTCTCTGTCTCTCTCTCTCTCTCCCTCCCTCTCTCTCTCACTGTCTGTCCTGCTCTCTCGTTCTTCTCTTTGACATGCACACAGGCCGCACCGCACGTGCACAAAGAACCCAGTACCTCTATGGTACATCAGAGAGAGAGAGAGAGAGAGAGAGAGAGAGAGAGAGAGAGAGAGAGAGAGAGAGAGAGCAGGGCGGAGGAGAACACTAGATGTTTGTTTCACACGTCCACGGTCGTGAGGGGGAGTGAGCATCATAATATTTCCCTACAAACAAACTTGTGTGTCTGGGTGCAGGGCCTGTAGGAAATTGGGTCACACTTCATAAGAATACACTTTCACCGACACAATGCAATTATAATGCAGACCCCGTGACCCGATGTCAATCTCGTCCAAATTCAACAGCGGCAAGAATGTGGGGAAAGAATCTCCAGCCTGGACCCGGCCCCCAGGACCGCTGTCGGGGACACGTCTGCCCTTTCGTCTGTTGATAGTTCCACGGTGAATCATAGGGTTATTAGGAGAGGAGGACGGAAGCCTGACGGCGACTCTGGGGACCGGAGCCACACTCTCTATACGCAGCGCGTTGTCCCACGTTTTTAACCGTTGAAACATCTCCGCCCCCAAAAGCAAGTGAGCTAACTGGCGCTACACTCGCAGGCCTGGACCGGCCGTCGGGAGCATCGGGGGCCTGCATGCCCCCCAAACAAACTAAACTGCACACCATTTATTTTTCAGTCAGGCCAGTGTTTCTAGTTGCGACGGCACACTAGTTGACGATGAGCTGGCTGACCTCTCAGAAGGCCCGGGCTGGGCATTGGGCCGTTGGCCTGGCCTGCTTAATGTTTACTTTTTTTTCTCTCTCTTTGAGTGCCTTGAACACAACACTGCACTGCGTGATGCGGAAGCGAGGCGGTCAGCCAGGCACGGTCCGTACACTTGTTCTATTTCCCCCTGACATATAACAGCCATAATAGCAAATACACACAATGAACTTGAATGGATGCTTCGATGTGGTGTAAATTATATCGCCAATTTCATTCGTATTCGCCTCATTTCAGCCTATTCATATTCAAACGGTATTCTCAGGGAGTTCCATAGATCTGCTGTGATGTCAGGTGGGTCATGTGAGGACTCCACAATGCAACATGCATATAAAGTAAACACCTTCCAGCCACATTACCCTCCCGACTTGGTGACACCAATAGTTTGAGCGCTGGCCGCATATTGAAGCATTTCAAAGAGGGAGCTACGCTAACATTACTGTAGCTAGTTGCCGGTGCAGTTACTGACGTTAGTTACTGACGTTAGTGTTGCAGGGTCATGGCTAGAGGGCAGTGTGGACTCCTCATAAGACCCACCTGATGCCACATCAATATCAATATCAATGCCAATATCAATACTAATATCATTACAAATACCAATATCAATACCAATACTAATATAAATACTAATATCAACACCAATATCCATATTCATATCAATTTCAATATCAATACCAATATCAATACCAATATCAATACAAATATCAATACTAATATCAATACTAATATAAATACCAATATCAATACCAATATCATATGCATATCAATATCAACACCAATATCCATATTCATATCAATTTCAATATCAATGCCAATATCAATACCAATATCAATATCAATATAAATACTAATATACATACTAATATCAAGATCAATACCAATATCAATATCAATATCAATACCAATATCAATAGCAGTACCAATACCAATACCAATAGCTGACAGGATATAGCGTGGCTCCCAGCTGTTCCCCTAGCAATGCAGTTCCACTGACACCATCTATATCCGTCTGCATGTGATGGATGTGTGTGTGTGTTGTTATGTGTTCCTCTTTATGGAGCAAGCAGGTGTGCGTTTGTGTGTGTGTGTGTGTGTGTGTGTGTGTGTGTGTGTGTGTGTGTGTGTGTGTGTGTGTGTGTGTGTGTGTGTGTGTGTGTGGGTGTGGGTGTGGGTGTGTGAATGTAGAGAGGTCTGTGTCATCGCGGGGTAACAGACAGTGGAATGGGCCCAGGAAATATCTGGGTTACAGTTCCTCATCCGCCCATCATCTCTAAGAAAAGATGGCTTTGTTTGGTTGTGTGTGTGCGTATGTGTGTGCGTGTATGTGTATGTGTATGTGTGTGTGTGTGTAACTGTCTATTTGTCAGTATGTAGGTATACTGGAAGTGTGTGTGTGTGTGTGTGTGTGTGTGTGTGTGTGTGTGTGTGTGTGTGTGTGTGTGTGTGTGTGTGTGTGTGTGTGTGTGTGTGTGTGTGTGTGTAACTGTCTATTAGTCAGTACCTGTATGTACGTATACTGGAAGTGTTCCTGTTCTGTTCTGTTCTGTTCTGTTCTGCTCTGCTCTGATCTGCTCTGCTCTGTTCTGCTCTCTTCTGCTCTGTTCTGTTCTGCTCTGTTCTGTTCTGCTTTCTTCTGTTCTGCTCTGCTCTACTCTGTTCTGTTCTGTTCTGTTCTGTTCTGTTCTGTTCTGTTCTGTTCTGTTCTGTTCTGCTCTGTTCTGTTCTGCTCTGCTCTGTTCTGCTCTCTTCTGCTCTGTTCTGTTCTGTTCTGTTCTGTTCTGCTTTCTTCTGTTCTGCTCTGCTCTACTCTGTTCTGTTCTGTTCTGTTCTGTTCTGTTCTGCTCTGCTCTGCTCTGTTCTGTTCTGTTCTGCTCTGTTCTGCTCTGTTCTGTTCTGCTCTGTTCTGCTCTGTTCTGTTCTGCTCTGCTCTGTTCTGCTCTGTTCTGCTCTGTTCTGTTCTGTTCTGATCTGTTCTGATCTGATCTGTTCTGTTCTGCTCTGTTCTGCTCTGTTCTGTTCTGCTCTACTCTGTTCTGTTCTGATCTGTTCTGATCTGTTCTGTTCTGCTCTGTTCTGTTCTGTTCTGTTCTGCTCTGTTCTGTTCTGCTCTGCTCTGTTCTGCTCTGTTCTGTTCTGTTCTGCTCTGCCTCTGTTCTGCTCTGTTCTGCTCTGTTCTGGTTTTGATCTGTTCTGTTCTGTTCTGCTCTGTTCAGACTGTGCACTCCATGACCTGGTTGGAGTGTATGAACCCAACACCCTGAGAGCCTACAGTATGTCAGATACCATACCCATAGTTCTATATTTAGCCTACATGTGGGTCCTGAGAGGAAAGGATTAATACACACAAGCTGGACCCGCCAAAGACCTGGTCTGAAAGAGAACTGAGACAGCGGGGGTGGACTGGCGGGGGTGGGGGGGGGGGGGGGGGGGACCCTCTGGACCCGAGAGAGTCAGCATTTAATAACTGATCAAATAGACTACCGCTCTGTCACACTGAAATGGTTCCCCTCTGTTGTGCTGTCTTAAAAAATAAAAGTATCCCCGGTTGACCTTACGCCATGTTTGAGTTGTTGGAACAGTTCCCCCGATCTAAAGCTGTGCCACGCATTATGGGATAGATTTTATGTGTAATGAGGTTGAACCCACATTCAACCTCACTGTACACAAATTGGCCTACCGTGAACACCAGAAGGTCTACTCAAAATCCCTCAGTCTGGCACGTCCCAGTACTACTCCTCCATCATAAATGACAGTCCTGGAAACTCCAAGCAACTATTCTCCACCATCAACCACCTCCTCAAACCCAAATATCACCTCAATCTGACTCTTCTGAGGAACAGTGTAGCAACTTTGCCACCTTCTTCAGGACCAAAGTTGACACCATCCGCTCCCTCCTCTCTAGCCCCTCTGCCCCTCCAGTCCAAACAGTTGAACCACAGCCGGCGACTACTCAACCTCTCTGCTGCTTTTCAATCCTCACACAGCGAGAGGTTGAGGAAATCGTCAGGAAAATGAAGCCTTCCACTTGTATCCTGGACCCCTTTCCCTCAGCCCTGGTGAAATACAATATTGTCGCTATGAGCCCTCTAATCACCCAAGGTCATAAACCTCTCTCTCCAGGCTGGCCATGTCCCCTCTGCCCTTAAAACTGCAGTCATAAAGCCACTAATTAAAAAAAAACTCCCTAGACCCGGAAATCTTGGCCAACTACAGACCTATATCCAACCTCCCATTCCTGTCCAAGGTGCTGGAGAAGGTAGTTGCCGCTCAGCTTCAGGACCACCTAAACTCGAACCAACTTCTCGAGAAGTCCAGTCAGGTTTCCGCTCTGGCCACAGCACAGAAACTGCCCTGGTCAGGGTCACCAACGACTTGCTGATGACGCTGATGCTGGCTCTCCTTCCCTCCTCATCCTCCTTGACCTCACAGCAGCTTTCGACACTGTCGATCATGACATCCCTCCTTCACCGGCTCCAATCCACCATCAGACTTTCAGACTCTGTCCTTGATTGGTTCAGATCCTACCTCACCGGAAGAACGGAGTATGTCTCATTGGGAGAGGCAAGGTCTGACACCCATCATGTCACCTGTGGTGTCCCACAAGGATCAGTCCTCGGCCCCACCCTATTCACCCTCTACATGCTCCCCCTTGGCTCTGTCATCAGCCGGCATGGAATATCATTCCACCTGCTACGCTGATGAATGAATGAATGAATGAAAACTTTATTTAACAGATTGCAGAATGGGTACAATACAGTACGGCTCAATACATACAATTGTTAAGGGGATGCAGACCTGAGAAAGACGTTTGTCTTGTTTCCATCAGGGTCCCCCATTTTCAATTCATATAGACATTTATGACATACACAACATACATGACATTTATGGCATAGGGACATATAGGTATTTAGTACTGATACATTTGTGACATAAACGGTATTCAAATATACAGTACTGTTACCCCTAGATCCTGACAGAGTATATATGATGGGGAGGGGACTGTACATTAGGAGGGGTGGGTGGGTGGGAGAGAAATATACATACGGCGGGGAGGGAATATATACATGCGGTGAGGAGGAGACTGTCTATTAGGAGGTGGTGGGGGTTTTGGGCATTTACGGTGGCCAGTTTCGAATTGCAGCCTCCCGTAGGTGCTCTTTAAGAGCGGATGTGGGTAGTGATTCACATTCCTTTACAGCTTTGGGTAGGGCGTTCCACATTTGTTGTGGCATAATTGCGAAACGTGTTTAGTCCCTTGTTTGAGCCGAATCTGGGTTTTACATGATTTTTGTTTGAGCCGAATCTGGGTTTTACATGATTTGTTGAGCTTCCTCTGGTGTAGTGGTTGTGGGTGGTATTCACTGACCTTTGGGAAGTATTTTGACATGTACATGGGTACCCCGGTCGTATAGTGTATCTTGTAGACCAGGCCCATTGCAAGTTGCTGTACTCTGTCGTCTACTCTAAGCCATCCTAGGTTGTCAAAGTGGGCAGGGGTGAGGTGGGTTCTGGGGTTCAGGTCAAGTAGTAGTCTGACAAGTTTGTTTTGTGATGTTTGTAATTTTGTTTTAAGCGCCTTTGAGGTGCTTTGGTACCATGAGGTGCACGCATAGTCGTAGTACCCTTGAATGAGTGCTCCTGCCAGAGTCTTCAGGGTATTCTTGTTTACCAGAGAGGAGATCCGGTACAAGAATCTTGTTCGTTGGTTGACTTTTTTGATTACATTGGCTGCCATTTTGTCACAGGAAATATTTGGATTTGGATGGAACCCAGCTAGATAATTTCATCTTTCCTTGTGACAATATTGTCACCCACTGTAGCAGAGCAAGGCCCAGCAAGGCCCACTGTTGGCCTTGCTGAGTTTGTTATTTGATCCAAAGAGAATGGACTCTGTTTTACCCAGGTGTACTGGATAGTTTGTTATCAGCGATAACATTGATGTTATCAGCGTTAACATCAGGTAAGTTATAGTGTTGTGTTTCTTGAGATATATCACATTCACACTCCAAGTGATTTAAATCAATTTCACAACTGCAAA
>NC_140168.1:75637164-75664664 GCF_963971535.1 Notolepis coatsorum
CGATCCTGTGCTCATGTACTCGTACTTGTAAAACTTCCCCCGATACTACTACTCAGTGCATGTTTGTTCAGGAAAACACAAAATGTTATGTAAAAATGTAATTATTCATATTATTTTACATTATTTCTATTTTAACTTAAAATGACAACAACAGCATCATGTTGTATATTTAATTACTACAGTCAGAAAGTGAGGAACATTGATTCAAATAAAACTTGTTTTCACAGTCATCATTGGAACTGTAATGGTATTATTAAGTACTTGTATCGGTACTCTGTATCGGCAAGTACCAAATGTACATACGTGGTACTTGTACTTGGTCTGGAAAAAAAGCGTTATTGGGCACAATCCCTAATCCAATACTAGCTTTGTAAACACGATGGAAGCAGATGACAAAGCATTGCTTGGCCTAGTGAATGGAAAATGTACATACATTTATTTTTTTTAAACGCCCAGATGTACCTTCGTAGCATCAGAGTACTTCAAGCCTGAAACGTGAACTTCAATGCAAAGCACTTAGCAGCGAGGTCAGCGGTCAGACCTAGCAAAGCCCCTGATGTTGGCGCAAGCAACCCGTTCTCGATCAAGCCACACTCAAACTGGCGTTCAGACGCAGACTGAGTAAGTCTACCTGTGATTAAATGCTTCTCACAGCAAATATTGATATATTTGATTAATTTAGATACATTGTTCACTAAGCATGTAATCGATTAGATCACATTTCTTCTTAATCGCTTGACAGCTCTAATTGTTATACCTAAAAAAAATTCCCCATAACATCCTCATATTATTTAAGATAAGGTAAGATGGGATAATAACTTAATTGTTCCTATGGGGGAATTACAGGTAAGCTATAAAGACCAGACATAAATAAATAATTAAACAATAGGAACAACTTTGCATGCAACACAATAAGCACATAATAATATACAATAAAATATCATAGGCTAAATAGACTCAATAATATACTGTCCAAATCAGTTATTGAATCAAATTCGGGGCATCTACAAGGCTTGGAACCCCCACTGACACGCCCCTACGGTGTTACATTAACACACCTCTACTGGACTATACTTGTATATACAATCAAAACCATACTTGTTCATACTTCAATGTTCATACTTTTTGCACATAAACTGCCCAATTGCACAGCCCCCTGTACTGTTAATTATACTATATTTAGTTTATATCCCATTTTATTTTACTCCACCTTTAAACATTTTTACAGTTGTACAGCCCTGGCCCTATTTTTTTTTTTCATAATTATACTATATTCATTGTGCTTCTATCTTAATTTAGTTCATATTCTATTTAATTTTATTCCACCTTTTTATTTTATTATAAAATTGCGGTAGGGAAGCGGTAGATTTATGTGCTGCTTATGAGTATTGTTGTGCGACAGTGTGGCGTTGCATACAGTGCAGTATAAATGGCTATGGATTAGCCATAGCATTAGCCTGAGATAGCCTGTGTATTACTGTCAGGGGAGAGATGGTACCATAACGCACAGGGATTAGCCAAAGCTGAGGGGGTCACAGCGCTAATCTCGTTAGCTAGGAAGAGACGGAGGGAGGGGGGGGGGGGGTGGGGGGGGGGGGGGGCTCTCCTGAACCACTTAGCAGACGGACACAGCATCAGGGGGGATCCCTCTGTCACCGTGAGGGACATTCCCATACTGTACACACACGCCGGCATGTATGGATTTCCCTACCTCTGCTTCTCACATCCCGGCTGTCAGGTTTTAAACTGTGTGGGTATCAAACAGGAAGGAAGACTGGCCGGTTTTAAAACTGTGTGGGTATCAAACAGGAAGGAAGGACTGGCTGGTTTTAAACTGTGTGGGTATATAATAGACACTTTAGCATTGAATTAGCATTGAATTAAATACACTGGCAACAGGGCCCAGTGGGTATAGGCAACAGAGTTCAGAGTTCATACAGTATGGGTTGAGTGCAGGCAACATAGCATTGAGTATAGGCAACATAGTCTTGAGTATAGGCAACATAGCATTGAGTATAGGCAACATAGTCTTGAGTATAGGCAACATAGCATTGAGTATAGGCCAACATAGTCTTGAGTATAGGCAACATAGCATTGAGTATAGGCAACTGAGTCTTGAGTATAGACAACATAGTCTTGAGTATAGGCAACATAGCATTGAGTAGAGAGAGAGAGAGAGAGAGAGAGAGAGAGAGAGAGAGAGAGAGAGAGAGAGAGAGAGAGAGAGAGAGAAGAGAGAGAGAGAGAGGAGAGAGAGAGAGAGAGAGAGAGAGAGAGAGAGAGAGAGAGAGAGAGAGAGAGAGCAGAGAGAGAGAGAGAGAGGAGTGCGTGCATGCGAGCGAGCGAGTGAGTGAGAGACAGAGAGACAGAGAGACTGAGAGACAGAGAGAGAGAGAAAAGAGAAAGAGAGAGAGAGAGACAGAGAGAGAGAGAAAGAGAGGAGAGAGAGAGACTGAGAGACAGAGAGAGAGAGAAAGAGAAAGAGAGAGAGAGAGACGACGAGAGAGAGAAAGAGAGAGCGAGAGTAGAGAGGGGGCAGAGAGAGAGATAGAGAGACAGTGACACGAGGGGGGATGTCACCGTGGGGGAAGATATTCCCCTTATTCCTACATATTGTTGTCATAATACTGTCCCGTTAAATCAACACGCTGTCCTGCATTTGGTCACCTACAAGACATTTTCTTCAGATTTCTTCAAATCTCTACTCTTGCAATGTTTGTCAGATTTCAAGATTGTATATACGAATCAATTTGAAGCACTAGTGGCATGTTTACATGGCTCCTATACCGTGCGCTATGGCACCAATTTAATCAACTAGAGGTCAAAAACTCCATTGGGTACCTTTAATGTTTACCTTTTCTATCATTCAACAGACAACAGAATGTATAGCATGTGATATACTGTATATACTTGTGTATCACAATTCACAATTCATTTGAAACTTTATTTCAACTCGTGAGACACTGAGGTTACGTTCATTATTTTACAGCGACGACGAGCTTACAAAACAAAGACACAGTTATCAAGCTAATTCATATCGGCACAAAAAATAAGAATAAACAATGAAAATCAGCTAAAGACATTATAAGTCGACACACAGTGGTCTAGAGATCATACTTTTAAATGCAGTAAGAGAAGGAAGAACCATCAGCTTCAGAGTCAGTTGGAGGGCATCAAAGGAAAAAAGCAGTTGTTCCTAGTTCAGAGCAAACTTGGGGAACCCTAAGAACCAGCCAGTCATTTAAACATGTAGAATAGGTTCCAAGATTCGATTCAGTGTTGTGATGTAAGGGAGAAGCTTAGTAATAGGGGCTTAAAGATAAGCAACTATATTCTATTATAATCTGCTCTATTCTGCTCTGTTCTGTTCTGTTCTGCTCTGTTCTTTTCTGCTCTGCTCTGCTCTGCTCTGCTCTGTTCTGTTCTGCTCTGCTCTGCTCTGCTCTGTTCTGCTCTGTTCTGCTCTGTTCTGCTCTGTTCTTCTCTGCTCTGCTCTGTTCTTCTCTGTTCTGTCTTGTTCTGCTCTGCTCTGTTCTGCTCTGCTCTGCTCTGTTCTGATCTGCTCTGCTCTGTTCTGCACTGTTCTGTTCTGCTCTGCTCTGTTCTGTTCTGTTCTGCTCTGTTCTGTTCTGCTCTGCTCTGTTCTGTTCTGTTCTGCTCTGTTCTGTTCTGCTCTGCTCTGTTCTGCTCTGTTCTGCACTGCTCTGCTCTGTTCTGTTCTGGCTCTGCTCTGTTCTGTTCTGCTCTGTTATGTTCTGTTCTGCTCTGCTCTGCTCTGTTAAGCCCTTCCATAGTCGAGCGGGACCGTACACGGAGCAGACTCCCGCGGGCTCAAAGCGGACCCAAATGGTACTCAAAGCAGACCCAAAGCAGAGTCCAAGTGTGAAGCTCCTATTTTCTGACGTGCGGACGTCCGCGGCGCCCACTTGGTGTCCACACAAAACGCTGCTTGGCGTTTTGGTTGACATCGAACTGCATTTATGTGACGTCGATCTGCATTTTACTCTGACCACTCGCTCCGTGCAAGAGAGAGTAGGGCTTGAGATGTTTGAATGGCTTTTCTAAATGAAGTGTGTAAAACTGCCTGTTCTATTATCGAAATATTGGAAACGGAGATAACATACTCTTTATTTTGACATCGGATGATGACAACATGACAGAAGTTGAACAGTGTGGGAAAAATTGTGTAAACTGGCACGAGACATGTAGGAAATTGGTCCGCGGAGATCCGCTCGACTATGAAAGCTCAAAGAGTCCAGCTTGACCTCCGCAGAGTCAGCTCCGTGTACAGTCCCGCTCGACTATGGGAGGACCTTTATGCTCTGTTCTGTTCTGCTCTGCTCTGCTCTGCTCTGCTCTGCTCTGCTCTGCTCTGCTCTGCTCTGTTCTGCTCTGCTCTCGCTCTGCTCTGCTCTGCTCTGCTCTGCTCTGCTCTGTTCTGTTCTGTTCTGCTCTGTTCTGCTCTGCTCTGTTCTGCTCTGGTTCTGCTCTGTTCTGCCTCTGCTCTGCTCTGCTCAGCTCTGTTCTGTTCTGTTCTGCTCAGCTCTGTTAAGGTGCTCCCATAGTCGAGCGGACTGTACACGGACTGGACTCTGCGGAGGTTCCACTGGACTCTTTGAGCTTTCATAGTCGAGGCGGATCTCCGCGGACCCAATTTCCTACATGTCTCGCGCCAGTTTACACCACGTTTACACCTCGCGCCAGTTTGTGTGACACCAAGTGGGCGCCGCGGACGTCCGCGCAGCGTCAGAAAATAGGAGCTTCGCACTTGGACTCTGCTGTGGGTCTGCTTTGAGTACCCTTTGGGTCAGCTTTGAGCCCGCCGGGGAGTCTGCTCCGTGTACGGTCCTGCTCGACCCATGGGAGGGCCTTTATGTTCTGCTCTGCTCTGCTCTGTTCTGCTCATGCTCACTCTGAGAAAAAGCCTCTGGAATTATCCAGGTCCTGCCATAGGGAGCATGGGATACGTCGTCTGTACTTTATTGCTGCTGCCAGGCTGAAAACCTTGTATGTCCAAAAAGCATTACATTACATATATCGGCAAAACGACCTCAGTTGAACGTGTGTTTTTGAAGTTACATGTTGGCTTTTGAAATGGGGTTGCACGGTCCTTAGGCTCTAGGACTGGCTCACAACATCGTGAATCATGTCCACTTAGTTAGAACATGAACATAAAACATAAATGAAACATAAATAAAGAAAAGATCATGGAAATGACCAGAAGTAGAGAGCCAAGCGTTCTGTCAGACAGGCAACGTTTACGTTGTGAAACCATGCATTACCATAAAGGGCTCTATGGTTGTTATGATGTTGTTTTGTTCACAGTGTGAACTGAGAAACAGATGGATTGAATAGCTAATATACTTTATTGTTAATGGCAATATATCTTTAATGGTCAAATGCGGTAAATTGTCAGTGTTTGTGTGTTTATGTGTGTGTGTGTGTGTGTGTGTGTGTGTGTGTGTGTGTGTGTGTGTGTGTGTGTGTGTGTGTGTGTGTGTGTGTGTGTGTGTGTGTGTGTGTGTGTGTGTGTGTGTGTGTGTGTGTGTGTGTGTGTGTGTGTGTGTGTGTGTGTGTGTGTGTGTGTGTGTGTGTGTGTGTGTGTGTGTGTGTGTGTGTGTGTGTGTGCGTGCGTGCGTGCGTGCGTGCATGCGTGCGGTTACATGTGAGGTCATGGTGAAAAGTTGTGGACAAGAAACTACAAAACAAACCAGTAAAACAGAGAGATGCTATAAATATACTCTTCCCTCCATCTGTATCTGCCTGGCCTGAGACACAACACACACACACACCACACACACGCACGCACGCACGCACGCACGCACGCACGCACGCACGCACGCACAAACAAATAAACACATACACTACACTCACATACACATAAACACACACACACACACACACTCACACACATATATGGACATGCACACACACACACACACACACACACACACACACACACACACACACACACACACACACACACACACACACACACACACACACACACACACACACACACACACACACACACACCACACACACACACACACACACACCCACACACACACCACCCACACACCAGTACATCCCAGCCAGTATACCAGTTTTCCTTGAGATAGCAATAAAACCGGGAGCCAGGAAAAAACAGAATGACCAGTGAAAATGACAGGGATGGACACATCACCCCTCCGTCATGTCAGCGCCATGCCCTCTCTCTCTCCCTCTCTCTCTCTCTCTCTCCTCTCTCTCTCTCTCTCTCTCTCTCTCTCCCTCTCTCTCTCTCTCTCTCTCTCTCTCTCTCTCTCTCTCTCTCTCTCTCTCTCTCTCATCTTCCTCTCCCTGACCTATAAAGTGGTGGCTCTCAAACGTTTTAACATGAAGGACCTCCACAGTGACACATAACCACTACGGACCACGGGACCCCGTTTCATAAGCTGTTGTTTCCGGGGACCCCGTCTGAGAACACACGCATTGTTGTTGTTGTTGGATATGATTTAGTTGAGAGTTCCATCACTTCCTGTAGGTGTGGAAATGACCGACGTGAGGGTGAGACCTGCAGTATCAGAATAGTAATTTGTATACCTTCTCTCGTTGTGCTAACTTCTAACGAAAACATTATTTAGTGAAACTTAAGTTCTCCCCATATTAGCTGAACCCCGTCACGGACCACCGGGGGTCCCCAGACCCCACTTTGAGAACCGATGCCATAAAGACATCAGGGTTTTCCCCAGAGCTGAATCCTAGTTCTTTACTCTTTTACTAGTTTTAGCCATTCTTATTTTATGTTCTTTTTACTTTTACTAGTTTAGCCCTTCACGTTTCATGTTCTCTTTACTCCTTTACTAGTTTTTATGTTCTTCTTGATTTGTTCCAAATATAAAGCGCCCCTACAAATCAAATATATTATTATTATTAGAACACCTCCACTAAGGCTGGACAGAGATAACTCAACTGCAGCGATGACAACTTGAATAAAGTGCAGTATTGCACAAAATGTTTGTTTTTCCTTTTTTGAAGTACTTTATTGGTACTTGTACCTTAAACACACACGCATATGTGTATGTACTTTTTGGGTTCAATACAGTTCAGCAGGGCGAAAAATAGTCAAATAGTTCAAATAGTATTTGCCTTCCCAGATCTCTCCTTGTGCTGGTAGTGGACTGGGGCTGCTTCAAGAAAAACCTCAAAACTCACCTCTTTAACATGGCCTTTGACCTCTAGCTTCCGATACTTAACCCTTTCACTGCCACACGACAGAAGGTTAACCCTTTACTATCACACAACCGGCTGTCGTGTGGCAGTGAAAGGGTTAACCTTCTGTGTATTGTCGCAGTGAAAGCGTTAACCGTTTTGGTAGTGCGGCAGTGAAAGGGTGTTGTGTGTCTGTCTACCATGTTTGTCTGTTATTGCCCTATGTAAAGCGACCTTGGGTCTCAAAAGGCGCTATATGAAAATGAAGTTTATTATTATTATTATTATTATTATTATTATTATTATTATTATTATTATTATTATTATTATTATTATTATTATTATTATTATTATGGCATTAAATGTATTGATGCTCGCATACAGCTCACGTAGCGCAATTCTCACACTCAGTCGCTGTTTAATCATCTCTATCTTAGACAAAATTAAATCTGTAATGTTTAATCATCTCTGTCTTAGACAAAACTCAATCTGTAATGTTTAATCATCTCTGTTTTAGACAAAACTCAATCTGTAATGTTTAATCCATATCTATCTTATACAAAAATCAATCTGTAATGTTTAATCCATCTCTATCTTAGACAAAACTCAATCTGTAATGTTGAATCCATCTCTATCTAAGACAAAACTCAATCTGTAATGTTTAATCCATCTCTGTCTTAGACAAAACTCAATCTGTAATGTTTAATCCATCTCTATCTTAGACAAAACTCAACTTTAATGCACCCAAACACTGGACTTAAATGATGCTGGAGAATATTATGTGATATAGCTCATCTTGTCCACTTACCAGTAGCCAAATAGTCATTTTAAGTAAAAGTAGAAATACTCAGTTAAATGAGTACTCTGGTAAAAGTAGAAGTAGAGAAGTATTTGCTATTGAATGTACTTAAGTATCTAAAGTAAAAGTACACATTCTACATTCTACGACGTTTGTGCGATTGTGCATGCATTGACCTGGAGTGGAGTAAAAGTATAGTTCCCTAAAATTAAAATACTCACATAAAGTACAAGTACAGTATGTGTTGTAGCACAATTGGAGGGGGGCTCCCCACCCTCCAGAACATTTACAACAAGCGTTGCACGGGCAAGGCTAAGAGAATCATTAAAGACTCCAGTCACCCGAACAACTGCCTCTTTGAACTGCTGCGGTCAGGCAAGCGATACCGGAGTCTCAAGGCGAGCACAGAAAGACTCAGAAGAAGCTTCTATCCCCAGGCCATCAGGCTGCTAAACGAACAATGAATGAACACTACACAACAACAACCACCAAACGCACATAGCACACACATCCACACGCACACACTCACTTTAAACAAACACACTGTAGCACCCACTCCACACACTTTATAGCACACACCCACTTTAAACAAACACACTGTAGCACCCACTCCCCACACTTTATATTTATTGATGAAGGATTGCACTACAACTCGTACACCTTACTGTAAATTGTACCTAAAATTGTACCTCATCCCATTTCTGCTTTGCACTAGATAGTACTGTACATTAGTACACTGCATAGTATTGTATATTATATGGTAACTCAGAACATTGTACATATGTCTATACCGAACACTGTGACCTCATTTTTCTTCTTCTAAATTACATGCTATATTATGTTATTTGATACTATCTTGTCTAGCACAGTCTCTGGAGCGTAACAGTAAGAAGCATTTTGTATGAAAGTATTCTGTACTTCTGTATGACAACTATTAAAGAACTTGAACTTGAACTTGAGATGTTCTCAGGTCACATTTAGGCCAGTATTAATAAGTTAGGAATGATTTATTTATTTAGTGACCCAACATTTGTCTGCCTTTTTTGAGCTTTTCAGAGTGAGAGAAGTACATTTCTGACATTTTCAGTGAACATGTAGCTCGAAATTGTACTTAAGTAACAGTATTTGAGTAAAAATACTTAGTTAATTTCCACCTCTGCACAGCTGCACTCACCACCTCGCCTGGACAAACTAAAAGTTCCCACTCGGTTTTGGATTTAAATGCAGCTGGAATTACTGAATGTAGTATTCCTTAATTATTTTTAGTGTTGTATAACAATAAACGGAAATAGTCAAAGGCCAGTTATACAAACAAAGACACTCCATACACACCTCGGGAGTGATGTATTAGACTAAAGCAAAGGGTTCCACACAGTACCAAAGTAAACCCAGGAGTCATGTATTAGACTACAGCGAAGGGTTCTACAGTACCAAAGTTAGCCCAGGAGTGATGTATTAATTAGACTACAGCAAAGGGTTCTATAGTACCAAAGTAAACCCAGGAGTGATGTATTAATTAGACTACAGCAAAGGGTTCTATAGTACCAAAGTAAACCCAGGAGTGATGTATTAATTAGACTACAGCAAAGGGTTCTATAGTACCAAAGTAAACCCAGGAGTCATGTATTAGACTACAGGAAAGGGTTCCACACAGTACCAAAGTAAACCGAGGAGTCATGTATTAGACTACAGGAAAGGGTTCCACACAGTACCAAAGTAAACCCAGGAGTCATGTATTAGACTACAGGAAAGGGTTCCACACAGTACCAAAGTAAACCCAGGAGTCATGTATTAGACTACAGCAAAGGGCTCCACACAGTACCAAAGTAAACCCAACAGTCTCTAGGTGACCCGAGCCGTGGTGGTTGAACCGAATGGTTCAGATTTTCCATCCAACCTTTCCGTCCCTTGTGTTTACATACAGTAATGCACCTCCTTTAATGCACCAACAACAGATGTCACAACCCGCTACAGTTATCAGCAATACACGCTACAGTTATCAGCAATAAACGCTACAGTTATCAGCTATACACGCTACAGTTATCACCATCTTTTCCAACTGCTGCCCTCTGGTCGAAGGTACAGATCCATCCCAGTCCGGTACTAGCAGACTGACCAACAGCCTCTATCCACTGGCTGTCAGGCTGCTCAACGATCAACTTGCCGCCCCGCACACCCCCATCCCCAACCCCCCCGGTGACATAACTCTCACTTCTACATTACAACAATGACCGTGAACCGGACTTGCATTGCTGCACTATACACTAGTTTACATCCATTGTAAGCCAACGCCCCCCCCCCCCCCCCCCCCCCCCCCATCCATTAACTCAACTGGACTATCACTGTACTATTTATTTGCACTAGCACTATTGCACTTGGGACATTGATATTATATTATTGATATTATTATTTTGTATATGCTATATTCAGTATGTTTGTATGCCAGTGGTGATGCTCTAAACTCAATTTCGTTGCACCAACAATGACAATAAAGATTCTATTCTATTCTATACACGCTACAGTTATCAGCTATACACGCTACAGTTATCTACAGTTATCAGCTATACACGCTACAGTTATCAGCTATACACGCTACAGTTATCAGCAATAAACGCTACAGTTATCAGCTATACACGCTACAGTTATCAGCTATAGACGCTACAGTTATCAGCTATACACGCTACAGTTATCAGCTATACACACTACAGTTATCAGCTATACACGCTACAGCAGGGGTATTCAACTAAATTGTTCAGGGGGTGCCACATTGTCAGAAACCCAAGGGGCCAGGGGCCGGACTGCCACGGCGCCTCCCCGTGCTATGAATATATGTACACTTGACACAACACGCAACCACATTTTCACAACTTTTATTTAACTACATTGCAAAAGTAGTATACTTTTCAAAAAAAGTGCTTCATTTATGTGCCACAATCTGCAACATCTCCTGCAAAAAGTGCTTCATTTATGACTGTGCAACAACTGCAACATCTCCTCTTCAAACATTTCAATATAAAAATAAAATAAAAAACAAACAAGTGCATGATGTGCATCTGAACATTTCTAACATCAACACTTGAACAAAAAAACACATTTATAGTGCAGCTGAGCTTATGAAAAAGTGCTTCATGTCTGTGCAACAACAGCAAATCACAGCATCTTATTAGCACTTATTGTCCACTCTTAACTCTCAAACATCAGGGGGGTGGGGGGCAGACAGGCCTAGCCTACATACACACATCTAATGAGAGCATCTTGCACTTCTTTGACTGGGCAATGGCAGAGAAAGAGGGTTCATAGGAAGTGAGGGCTACCCGCAAACAGTGATGCAAATGCTCATTTGTCAAGGAGGCACGGTTGCTTGTTTTAATGGCATTCATGTGAGAGATTCACAGGTGTATGTTGAGCCAAACATTGTTAGCACAGATATTGCCAGCGTTTTTATTTTGGGGAATGTCTTGACATGAATACACTTTATCCAAAATGTTGTGGTGGATTCATTCTCAAGTGCCTGCCTTCAGAGCAGATGATGCTTGCATGTCAATTATTTCAAGTTGCAGGAGACCTTCATCAATGTGAAGTGATGCAAGGAACTCTTGTCCTTTTTGTGGAAATAGCAGCTACATTGGCAAATGGGTTGCTCACAAAAATGCATCAATTCTCTGGACATGTCAATTTATCAATGACAATCTGTCATTAATTGAGTGACTTTTGGCCTCAATTGTGCGTGTTAACCGTTGACATGAAAAGAAAAAAGCAAATTTTTTTTTTTTTTTTTTTTAATGTATTATCATGTCATCTTTGGCAGGCCGGTCAGAATCATCCCGCGGGCCGGATCTGGCCCGCGGGCCGCCAGTTGAATAGCCCTGCGCTACAGTTATCAGCTATACACACTACAGTTATCAGCTATACCACACTACAGTTTATCAGCTATACACACTACAGTTATCAGCTATACACACTTACAGTTATCAGCTATACACGCTACAGTTATCAGCTATACACGCTACAGTTATCAGCAATAAACGCTACAGTTATCAGCTATACACGCTACAGTTATCAGCTATATGTAACGGAGGTACCACAGTCTATCCACAGTCACGAGGTACAGATGGTGAGGTAAACGGTACCCTATCCCCCCCCCTCACAGTGAGCTGTGGTGTTCCACAAGGAAGCATACTAGGACCGCTACTGTTCCTAATTTATGCAAATGACATGTCGTCAGCTTGTGACTGCAACTTGTTCCTGTTTGCGGACGACTCAGCCCTGCTGGTCTCTGACAAGAACAAGTTACAGGTTGAAAAAACCCTTAGCTCGGAACTAGGCAGAATCTGCATATGGCTCGCTGATAACAAACTATCATTTACACATGGGCAAAACAGAGTCCATTCTCTTCGGTTCAAATAACAAACTCAGCAAGACCGACGGCTTCTCAGTTACAGTGGGTGACAATATTGTCACAAGGAAAGATGAAATTACCTACCTGGGTTCCATCCTAGAGGCTAATCTCTCCTGTGACAAAATGGCATCCAATGTAATAAAAAAAGTCAACCAACGAACTCGATTCTTGTACCGGATCTCCTCTCTGGTAAACAAGAATACCCTGAAGACTCTGGCAGGAGCACTCATTCAGGGGTACTACGACTATGCTTGCACCTCATGGTACCAAAAGCACCTCAAAGGCGCTAAAAACAAAATTACAAACATCTCAAAACAAACTGGTCAGACTACTGCTTGACCTTACTCCTAGAACCCACCTCACCCCTGCCCACTTTGACAACCTAGGATGGCTTAGAGTAGACGACAGAGTACAGCAACTTGCAATGGGCCTGGTCTACAAGATACACTACACGACCAAGGTACCATGTACATGTCAAAATACTTCCCAAAGGTCAGTGAATACCACGATCACAACACCAGAGGGAGCTCCACAAATCATGTTAAACCTAGATTCGGCTCAAATAAGGGACTAAACACGTTTCGCAATTATGCCACATCAATGTGGAACGCCCTACCCAAAGCTGTAAAGGAATGTGGATCACTACCCACTTTCAAAACCTCTCTCAAGGGACACCTACGGGAGACTGCAATTCAACACTGGCCCCTGTAAATATCCTAACCCAACCCCCTCCAATGTACAGTCATTTACCTAGTATGGTTTTGTCAATAGTCCAATGTACAATTTTGTTTGTTTGTACAGTGTCTCCCCCCCCCCCCTCAATGTACAGTTTTGCTTGTATATACAGTGTGCCCCCCCCCCCCCCCAACCACCTCCAATGTAGATTACCCAGTATGGTTGTCAATATCCCAGTGTACCCAACCCCCCCCCACCCAACCTCCTCCAATGTACAGTTTCTACGTCAAATGTATATACTCCCTTTTCCTGACTCCTTCTGTATCACAAACAGTACTGTATTTGCAAATCTGGTATGTCATAAATGTATAGATGTAGCAGTACTGACTATCTGTATGTCATGTATGTCATATATGTCCTGATGAATTGAAAATGGGGGACCCTGATGTAAACAAGACGAAAGTCTTTCTCTGGTCTGCATCCCCTTAACAATTGTGTGTAGTGAGCTGTACTGTATTGTACCCATTCTGCAATCTGTTAATAAAGTTTTCAATCAATCAATCAATCAATCAATCAATCAATCAGTAAGTGAAGTGGCTGTGGACGTTAAGCGGTACTGCAAGTAAACTCACTCCCCAGAGGCATCCAGACCCAGTAGCAAGAAGTGAATTCACTTCTTGCTTAGTGGTCTGTGATGCCGCCCGCGATGCGGGCGTCCGGGGTTCAACTCCCACTCAGGGCGATCCCTTAACAGGGATCGAATCGAAAATACACAACGCAGTAAGATCACACCGGCTACATATACACGCTACAGTTATCAGCTATACACGCTACAGTTATCAGCTATACACGCTACAGTTATCAGCCCCTCCTCAGGGGGGAACACACTCTCTCATTGACGGAACACAGCGTGAGAAGAGCGTTTATGGGGGTAAACACTAGGAAAGCTGCAGGCCCAGATGGGATAACAGGACGAATACTCAAGTTCTGTGAAAATCAGCTAGCCCCTGTGTTCACCACTATATTCAACCTATCCCTGGCCGAGTCTGTGGTCCCTGCCTGCTTCAAGGTGTCCACTATAATCCCTGTACCAAAAAACTCCTCCCCAGCAGGCCTAAATGACTACAGACCGGTGGCACCTCTGTGGTTATGAAATGCTTTGAGAGGCTGGTCAAGGATTACATCTGTGCCTCCCTCCCTAGTACCATGGACCCATTGCAGTTTGCATACAGGACAAACAGGTCCACTGACGACGCGGTCTCCCATGTACTGCACAACACCCTTTCTCACCAGTCAGAAGGGGGCTATGTGAGATTGCTGTTCATTGACTATACTGTGTAGATCAGCTTTCAACACCATAGTCCCCACCAGACTGGTTGACAAGCTGATCGATCTGGGTCTGAGCTCCACCCTGAACGCCTGGATCCTGGGCCCTCATTTATCAATTTTTCTTAGAAAGTATTCTATTTTCATACGTAAGCACAGAATTTAGAATGTGTGCACGCACAAAAAAAAATGGATTTATCACACGTGCGTACACAGGTCCTACGCACAGTTGTCTTGATAAATATCACCTTGCTCCTAAGCTGGAGCTCGTGCACTGTTTTAAGTATTTGCATACCAGAACCGCCCCGATTAACCATATACGGTAATGGAACACCCCCATGAAATGTGGAAAAGTGGACTAAGCCGAGGGAAGCGTGTTGTACACGGTGATGTCGGATATTATATCTAGACACCGCAAACACTAATAAAGACCATTAACCACTGTTTTGCCGTTGCCCGTTGGTGTCATTAATGCATGCTGGAATAAGAATGCCTTTCTTCATTTATTTTTAATATTAATAATTATTATATTACAATAAAAGACAGCTCCGTCTTTTAATACAGTACAGTAACGTCAAATAAATACTACAGTCCCCGCTGAAATAAAGGTTCTGCACGCACATACCAGCAGTGATCTACAGCATAAAAGATAGCCACTTTATAATACTATTCTGAGTAGATAATTCATCTGTATCGCAACAGAGTCACGGATCTGGTCGGGGCAGGTAGCATTATGTCGGGAAAATCTTATGAAATAAACAAATGTGAATTAAAGAATTTAAAACGAAGTTTAGCATATTAAATCGTTTTATAAGCTTTCTGAGTAGATACTTCATCTGTATCGCAACAGAGTCACGGATCTGGTCGGGGCAGGTAGCATTATGTCGGGAAAATCTTTATGAAATAAACAAATGTGAATTAAAGAATTTAAAACGAAGTTTAGCATATTAAATCGTTTTATAAGCGTATAGCTTTTTTCGTGCTGATTTGAGAAGGGTCCAGCTGCAGAGCCGGAGAGCAACTCTCAGGGCCAAGATAGCACTTATAACTATTTTGAGAGAGACAGCAGAGCAGACAGACAGACAGACAGACAGGACAGACAGACAGACAGAGACAGACAGACAGACAGACAGACAGACAGACAGACAGACAGACAGACCAGACCGACAGACAGACAGACAGACAGACAGACAGACAGACAGACAGACAGACAGACAGACAGACAGACAGACAGACAGACAGACAGACACTGTTCCACAGTGTGTGTGTGTGTGTGTGTGTGTGTGTGTGTGTGTGTGTGTGTGTGTGTGTGTGTGTGTGTGTGTGTGTGTGTGTGTGTGTGTGTGTGTGTGTGTGTGTGCGTGGCGTGCAATGTGACTACTAGTCGCCTAGTAGAGACTCAGCCCCCCCCCTCTGACCACCTCCTAGTAGAGACCCCCCCCTGGACCACCTCCTAGTAGAGACTTCTCTAGGAAGAAGACGAAGATGAGGATTAATGACTTGACTTTTCTGGTTACAGCCGTGTACTGCAGTGAAAGGGTTATGTTTTGCTTGCGGTGGTTGCAATTCCCCTCCTCATCGCAGCCGGTCGTACAGTCTCTACTAGGAGGTGGTCCAGAGGGGGGGGGGTCTCTACTAGGGAGGTGGTCCAGAGGGGGGGGGGGGGTCTCTACTAGGAGGTGGTCCAGTGGGGGGGGGGGGGGGGGGGGGGGGGGAGTCTATACTAGGAGGTGGTCAGAGGGGGGGGGGGTCTCTACTAGGAGGTGGTCCAGAGGGGGGGGGGAGGGGGGGGGGGGGGGGGTGAGTCTCTACTAGGAGGTGGTCCAGAGGGGGGGGGGGGTCTCTACTAGGAGACTAGTGGTCACACACACACACACACACACACACACACACGCACACACAGATCATAATAACTGCTCTGACTCAAACATGCCATGATAAGTCACAGTCTGTTGTTGATTGAGTTGGAGAAGACTTGAACTCCTGTCAATGGAAGGTTTTGAATGTTTTGTCCTCTCTTCTCCTCTCCTCTCTTCTCTTCTCTTCTCTTCTCTTTACTCTTCTCTTCTCTTCTCTTCTCTTCTCTTCTCTTCTCTTCTCTTCTCTTCTCTTCTCTTCTCTTCTCTTCTCCTCTCCTCTCCTCTCCTCTCCTCTCCTCTCTTCTCTTCTCCCCTCCTCTTCTTCTCTCCCCTTCTCTTCACTCCCCTCCTTCTTCTCTCATATTCTCTCCTTTGTTTCTTCTCCTCTCCTCTCCCCTCGCCTCTCTTCATGCCACATTTACCCCCCCCTCTCAGGGTTTGTATTCAGAGTCACATGGTCTGATTGACAACTCCATGTATGACCCGGTGTTTGAAGCTTCCTTCAGTCTGTCAAGTTCGGAGAAGACAAGCCCCGCTGGTACCTTGGACAGCCTGTGAGCCTCACTAACCTTGGTTTAACCCTTGAGTCACCCTTGTCGCAGTTCTGGTCAAAAAAGCATTTTTTTTTTTTTTTTTTTTTACGTGTGTTTGTGGATAGCGTTGGCTAGATTTTATGTATATGCCAAAAAAGTTGCTCAGTATCACATCTTGGACTCACAACAGTGTCTATCTGTCTGTCTGTCTGTCTGTCTCTCTGCTGTCTGTCTCTCCGCACTGCAACTGGACCTTCTCAAATAAGCACGGAAAAGCTTTTAAGCTTATAGCTCCAATTTGGGTCCCAAATTGCGGTACAAATGAAGGAGGTGTCTCGGGTAGTGGACTCTAGTTAATATTATGTTCTCTCTGCAATTAGACTGCCCCTCATTCATTCATTCATCCCTATCTGATGCTATCTCTGAAAACAGTTCCTGCGAGCGCAGTCAGTGCACCCGATAACGCTATATATAAACCTGCATTCATTCGGAGAGAAAGACCTATTCCACATGCTATTTACAGTAGGGTTTGATAATAATTACACTAATATCGCTATTTCACAATGAACTATAATGAATTACGGGGGTCATACAGAACACGTCAGTCAAGCTTATTTCCGCCTTGAAACTAATGCATGTAACTGATGAGAGCTATGCCGTCCGTCTGCAGTCCCCATATTCTACCACAGGGCGTCAGCTACGCATGCTCTGGGCTATGCGTAGACATAAGCACAAATTCAAGTTCACGTTCAAATTGATAAATCCCACACTTTGCTTAGAAATGGTCGTACGCACGGGTTAAGCACATATCTGTGCGTACGCAACGTTGATGAATGAGGGCCCTGGACTTTCTGAGTGACAGGCCCCAGGCGGTCAGGGTGGGGGGTCATACCTCCAACTCAATCACCCTGAGCATCGGGTCCCCCCTGCTGTATTCACTATACACACATGACTGTGTGGCCAGGTTCAGCTCCAACTCCATAGTGAAGTTTGCGGACGACACGTGGTGGTGGGGCTGATCTCTAACAACGACGAGAAGGCCTACCGGGAGGAGGTTGATGTACTGGCACGCTGGTGCCGGGATAACAGCCTACTCCTGAACATTGGTAAAACCAAGGAGCTGATTGTGGATTTTAGGAGAACACAGCAGGGGACACACACACCACTGTGGATAAACAGGGCTATCGTGGACAGGGTGAGCAGTTTTAATGACCTGGGAGTCCACATCACAGAGGACCTGACATGGACAACACACATAGACTCTGTGGTAAAAAAGGCGAAACAGCGCCTCTATCACCTGAGACAATTAAGGAAGTTCAGAGTATCGGGTAAGATACTCCACTCCTTCTATTCCTACCACCCCTGCAGGACTTATATAACAGGTGCAAATCCAGAGCCTGCTGAATAATGAAAGACCCCCACCACCCCAACAACAGCTTACGCACACACGCAGCAAGAACAGAGAGACGCACGAAACCCACCAGGCACGGCACAAGGCGTGAGGCGGGCGATCGATCAGCGCTTCACTTTCGCTCCCATGTTAACAGGCGTCGCTGTTCACACCGGCCGCGTGCGGGCGGGCGACTCGTGGGCGGGAAGCTAATTGAATTGCTTTGGTTGGATTCAGAGGCGTGCGCCACGCGCATTTTCACAGAAATACACTCAATATCTGCATTATTACCACACATATAGATGTTGTTCAACCAGCTAATGTGTCTGTATCTTTCCTAATACAAATAAACCATACTATACTTTTTCAGGAGTACAGTCACACTGATTTCATCATTCTAAAATTAATTCTAACATTTCTAATTAATTATATAATAACTGGTTATACATGCAAAATGGACAATAGAACACTGGAACTGGAAATCTTTAAAAAAATCTTCAAACGGGGACTGACTTCGCATATAGACTAGGCAGATTCAGATTCAGATTCAGCTGTTCCAATGTAAATGTGCCTTCCTCCGTGCGCTTTCGCCCGCTCTGAAGTCAGACTCGGTGTGGATGGCCATGCACGCTGTTCTCGCACGAAACCTGTGAGTGCTTGCGCCCGCTCCTGGTGGGTTTCAAGCGTAAGGCTCAGCTTCTTCCCCCAGGCCATCAGAACATTGAACACTGAACTCTCCACACACAAGTACACATGAGCACACACACATACACACACACAACACACATTCTGCATTCGCTCACACACAAATGGTCACTTTAAACAAAATGGAAAGGACACTTTAAAGGAACGAGGAAAATAAAGGTCACTTTAAGGAAAGAACTGATGTGGTTTTTGTATAGTATAGTTTAGAAATAGCAAGTATAGAATAAGGATATAGAGTAAAAACTGTATATTGTATAGTAGTGTACATAGGACCCAGTGCCTTAATCCGTAGCTAACATTGTATTGCACTATCTCAGGACTTTAGCATGTCTATTTTATCATGCCTATTTTATGTCTATTTTATTACCTGTTTATTATGTCTATTTTTATTTAGTATTATTGCACAATTAAAGTGGGCATGGCCACCCGCATTTCACTGTATGCCCTGGTATGTATGTGACAAATAAACCTCTTGAATCTTGAATTTTGAATCAATACACGGTACAGTTATCAGCTATACACGGTACAGTTATCAGCTATACACAGTACAGTTATCAGCTATACACGCTACAGTTATCAGCAATATCAGCTATGGCCATGTATCGCACCACTGCTCCCTCCATGCACCCAGGCACTTAGCACCTCCACAAACTACTTTCCTGGCGGGGGGAAAGTAGGCATTGTATCTGTTGGTGTTTCTCCAAAACCGTCAGGCCCCCCAAAGGTCAAAGGTGAGAGTGATTTGTTTGATTGACTTCCTGGTTGGAGCGGGCCGTCTGTCGGGCCCTGTGGAGGGACAGTATTGAGACAGCTGGAGTCATTAGAGCAGTGGGGAGAAAACGCTCCGTTGATTATTTATTTATTATTTGAGTGTCAAGCTGTATTTACCCAAGACTGGGAGGGTAATTTAGCCGACACGACATTGTTATGGCGATATCGGACAATTATGGGGTGTTGTCATGACGATATGATGAATGTTGGCACGAGTTGCTAGCGTGAGTTAATTGGTCCTTTGACTGTGAACATAAGCATAGGGCCTGTGAGCTCAGTGGGTAGAGCAAGACATTAACAGTGCCAGGGTTAGTGGTTGGATTCCCAGCAGGGCCACCCATGCTAATAATGGGTTATTCTCCCGTGTTTGTTTGTTTGTTTGTTTGTTTGTTTGTTTGTTTGTTTGTTATATAGCAATATAGAAAGTGCAGACATAAGAATAGGCATACAATAAGTACAATAAGTACAGTGTTGCTCGAAAGCATGTGAACCCCCCCCCCCCCCCGGGAACAGCCAGTCCCCAAACACCCCACACACCCCACACAATCAAAATGATTCTCGATGCATACAAGTGTATTGACCAGCCGAGGTGGGAACAAGATGGAAATTAATCCCAACCTGAGCGTAACATGACAGTAAAATGGCCGCAAGTGTGGATATGGTTAATGATGAGGCTTGTAGCTTGTATGCACCAGGGCGACCCATGCTATAAATGTATGCAGTCATAGAATAGAATATAAGTACTTTATTGATGCCGAGGGAAATTCAGCACTACAGATCGCTCACAATAAACATTTAGGTATTAAAAATAAAATCACGAATCACAAATAAGAATAAAAATACAGTCAGGGATATACATTCTAAGATATGTATATACATTCTAAAATATACAGCCAAAATATACAGTAATATACAGTAAATGTACAGTAATATGTGTAAAAAAAATCGAATTGATCAATACACCTTGATTGTCTCAAAATTATAGTTTACCACCTTTTATTTTTCCACTGCATCCATATATTTAGGGGGGGGGGGGATAGCGAAAGAAAATGCATATCATGATTTCAGAAGATTTTATCAGGACGTGTGTTTGGGTATGGGAAATGAAGATATGAAGATCAGGATATGTGTTTGGGTATGGGAAATGACACAGTCGATAATCCAGTCGATACCATTTCAGAAATCATTTTGAGAAATCTGACTTACTATTTGACTTTTAGCACTGATTTCAACAACACAATTGTGTATCACAATTCTTGATACATAAAGAAAATGTATATATAGATATATTTTTTATGGCTGTCAAAATTAATGCTTTAATTTTGGAGATTAATTTAAATTATTTAAATCATTAAAATGTATTAATCTAGATTAATCTATGGAGTGAAAAATCTTCAATCTTAGCGCCGCGGATATAAGAAAGAGGTCTAGCTGAGTCAATGTTGATGGTTTTGTTGAACATTTGTATTTCACAGGAGATAAACTGTATTCAAAGAAAGCTATTAAAATAGTCTTTTAATCTAAATATACTTTATTTGTGTTGATTTTACATTAATTCCATGATTTTACTCAAGTAAATATCTGTTACAAGCTTCGGTCTTAAATAAAAAAAATGCTATTGTGAGATTAACCCATTCTCTGCCACCACTTTGACCATCCTAAACCATCCTCTGCCAGCGCTATTTGTCTATGGAGATGTTCACCTTCTTTGCAGGGCTATAACTTTTTAAATTGTATTGCTAAATTGACATTACTATGGCCCATTCAACATCAATTATCTATCGTTCAGGATGTAGGAACGTTTAAGTTTTTCATTCACACATTCATACTAAAATACCGTCTAGAGTATAAATATGTTTTTATCGTTTTCTGCAGTATTTCATAGAACGTGAGATATAGGCATAAATGCATATAATTAGATTATCAAATGCAGTTTGATACCGATCCATGCTATATTAAAAATTTCAACTGTACATGATCCTAAACGTCATGACTGATCATCTGCGGGTGAACGGAGGGGGGGGGGTCGTTTATAATTCAATGACCGACGTTAAATGATTTATGTAGTATGGGTGATATATTGATCAGAGCAGTTTGTATCGAAAATGATAAAGAAAAGAAAAGCGCTGAAACTCACGTCAGTCTCCTCGTAGCGTTGGGCGATGAGAGTGGAGCAAACAGATCCCAATTATGTGATGTTGATCGATGCGATCCATTTCCGGTTTGTATATTACTAATACACGTCCAAATCATGTTGATTATTGAGTTATGGCAAAGATCCATATCCACGGTGTCTGTATTGAGCCCCGGGACGATAAACGAGTGGCCGGACGAAATTAGGGGATGGACCGAGCTCCAACGGGCACTTCCGGTTTGGCAACTCGCAGATCGGCCACCAGGTGGCAGTATTGAAGCATTGCAGAGTTGTGCTGGCTCAGACAGCATCAGCCAAGACTCTGTGGGTGAAATATGAATACCATGACGAAAATATGAAATATTGATCTCAAACACGCCTTACGGCGTGATTGGCAGACAATGCATGGCGGAGAAACATGCCTTAACACGGTATTGGCGGAGAATGGGTTAATTAGTAATATTTTTTTTTAATCTATTGACAGCACTAATTATTTTACAATATACAGTATGTATATGTTATACAATATGTATATATTGTGGATGACAGTATAGTAAAAAGTACATAACAAGGGTCCACAACAAAATACCTTCATATTCTTTTACCTCTCAGCCCTACATGAGGTTAAATCCAGGTTATATCCAGTTAAGTCCAGGTTAAATCCAGGTTAAATCCAGGTTAAGTCCAGGTTTTGTCCAGGTTAAATCCAGCTTAAATCCAGGTTATGTTCAGGTTATGTCCAGGTTATGTCAAGGTTATGTCCAGGTATTATCACAGTTAATTTGCTACGTTCAGATGTGGAGTAGCTCCTTTTGCTGTTGAGACAGGATGATTCATAAACACAAACACTTTGCAATGTCGGGCCTGTTCTACTTTAGCTCTTGTTCTACTTTACTGTGGTTTATTTATAACGATATCGGGAATGAACTCTTCACTAGGGCTGACCTTCGAAGCTTTTTTTGGCAATCGAAGCTTCGGGGCCGAGCTTCGAATTTTTTTTTTTTTTTTTTTTATCTTATGTTGTGGGACTTGTACAGCACTTTCGTAAACGTTGTTGTTTTTAAATGTGCTCTATAAATAAAGTGGGTTGGATTAATTAATTAGGTTTCACTCGGCTGTGTGATTTAATTCAAGGTGGATCGCTGTTGTCGTTTGAACAACTTCAGATTTCATGGGAACTACCAATCCCCCAAATCAAGAATGTTTAAGATGAATGAAGTAAGATTTTGATTATTTGAAATATGGCCTGTGTAGACTAAACTATGCACAGAATTATGTCAGTCTACAAGGTCCGGATTCTACATGGTCCGGCAATGTAGACCTTGTAGACTCCACTACAGACCAATTATCAGTGAATGTTCATGCATTTTTAAGAAGGGCAACTTCCACAAAAAAACTAAGAACTCACCAAAACATCTCAGTAGCACCTTATCTAAATGTTATATTTCATATATGGAGATTCATATTTATTTATGTATTGCATGCATTTCTACATTTTATTTCCTATTTTGTTTATTCATCCCAGTATCTTTCTTTCTTATGTGTGGAATTCTACAAGGTGCGCGCACACACACACACACACACACACACACCTACACACACACCTACACACACACACACACACACACACACACACACACACACACACACACACACACACACACACACACACACACACACACACACACACACACACACACACACACACACACACACACACACACACACACACACACACACACACACACTTACATTTAGTCATTTAGCTGACACTTTTATCCAAAGTGACTTACAAGTTCTGTACGACAAGATAGCAAGAAGGGTACAACTCTATCAGCTGAGTAACAATGTTCATCAAAGTGTTGCGTGTTACAGTGTAGGTTAGTTTATTAGGACAAGTGCATGACAGTAAAGGTTAGTCACGGTTAGATTTTTTATTTTTTTTTTTATCATTTCAGATAATGGTTGAAGAAGTGAGTCTTTAGTCGACGGCGAAAGATTGGACGGGATTCGGCTGTCCTAACTGGGATGGGTAGTTCACACACACACACACCACACACACACACACACACACACACACACACACACACACACACACACACACACACACACACACACACACACACCTACACACACACACAAATCGAAGTAAAAAAAAAAAAATTGAAAAAAAATTTGTTTTGAAAAAAAGAAATTAATATTTTTTTTTTTTTTTTTTTTTACTTCGATTTTTTTTTATGTTCGAAGCTTGTGCCATCGAATCGAACGTTCGAAGCTTCGAAGCATTTAAGACAGCCCTACTCTTCACACAACTTTATATTTAAAACTTTATATTGTATTGATCTTGATGAAATGAATACAGTGTGTGAAACTTTATCTGGTAAAAAGTAAGTTATTGTGCTCAAGCCTGCCACCTCATCATCCATAGATGCTTTTTATATTATATATATATATATATATATATATATAATGTACTGAAACCTTTTACATTTCTGTTTGTCTGTTTGTCTTGTTTACGGTACTGATACAGTTTTGACATGTTGACGTGTACATCTTAACACATTCGGGGCCATTGGGATGCGTCTAATAAATCTCTAGAGGACCGGCAAATGTAAAACAGACGTGGGGCTGTTTGTAGAGCTAAATCTATACTTTATAGTATTGCTATCTGTCCATTCTCATTGTCAATTGAGTCCATAAACCGTCCCTTCAAAATGGCTTAAAGAAAAAAAAATCATCAATACGTTCTCATTTTATAGCACCGTGAATATAAGCGTTATACGGGATTTGGTCTAGTATATTTTCTGGAAGGCTAGATAAAGGGCTAATAGCTGCTTAACGTTATATCCAATGGCATTTCTGTTATACAAATGCTACAGTTAAAACTCAAACTGCATATGATCGGCACGATCCTCAAGCATGTATGCATGAAAGGGGGGGGGGGGGGGGGGGGGGGGGGGGGCGGATGTCGTTTCTTATTATTGATTACCAATAACGTGTTCGTCTAACTAGCCACATAGGCCGATCGCCTGGATGGCTATGAAAACAAGGCCCGATCAGGATGTACTTTACGTGAAAAAGATCTTACCGTGGGCCGGTGGGATACCCCGAGCCATTTCCCCCGTTATCGATCGCCATCTGGTAGATCGATATGTCCATTGACTGATGATAAATCCCCTTATTGCATAGTGAAATCCGCAATCCAAAACGTAATCCAAGCTACATGCTGCACATACAGAATCCTGCTAACTGAAATCTCCATTGAAAGTCAAAAAAAATAATGATCCGTTCAGCCACAGGGCACACTGCATTATCGCAATAGCGCCCCTAAGAGGATCTGGCCGGTATTGCACTTTCTGGAATTCAAAGAGTAGGGTAAATCTGCAGTGCAGATTAAAATGGAATAAAAGCAATAACAACTTGCCACGGATATATCCGTGCTTCTGTCCACAACGGGTGGAATCGAAACACGGAGATCTCCGTGCTTGGGCGGGATAGTGTTTAAATAGTATTTTGTGTTGTTGTTGTTGTTGTTTCCTGTTTTTGTCTGTATTTAAGATAAGATAAGACACTTAACCCCTAATTGCTCCCAATGTGCAGGTTGGCACCCTTGCATGGTTGCCTCCGCCATCAGTGTGTGAATGGGTCAAATGTGAGGAACAAATTGTAAAGCTCTTTGGATAAAAGCGCTATATAAAATGCAGCCATTTACCATTTATTTAGTCAGTGCAGGTTTTGGTGGTTAAGAGTCAGACACACTTAGTGGTCAGACATTCCTAATAGTTCTGGAGTTCTGCAGCCGTTAGCTCCCCAGCCACTGAGCAGCTACAGAGCTAACAGAGCAGGCCAAGTCTGTATTTCTTATCAGTGTCATTGATGTGCTCCTGAAGCTTGCCGCTCATTTAGGTAAAGGTCACTATGACAGCCCACCCAGGGCCCTGATGAAGAACATGACAGCCCACCCAGGGCCCTGATGAAGAACATGACAGCCCACCCAGGGCCCTGATGAAGAACATGACAGGGCAACACACCCTCTTCAGGAACCCGGCCAGGCGCCCGTCCGCTATTAACTAGACACTTGAGTTCCTGGGAACCCTGGGAAGTTCGAGGAATCTGACCTAAATGGCGGTTGGGAGCAGAATCCGTCCTGGCACTCTTAGGTTGTTCTAGGTGTGTTATATGTGGCACTCTTAGGTTGTTCTACAGTAGGTGTGATATATGTGTGTGTGTGTGTGTGTGTGTGTGTGGTGTGTGTGTGTGTGTGTGTGTGTGTGTGTGTGTGTGTGTGTGTGTGTGTGTGTGTGTGTGTGTGTGTGTGTGTGTGTGTGTGTGTGTGTGTGTGTGTGTGTGTGTGTGTGTGTGTGTGTGTGTGTGTGTGTGTGTGTGTGTGTGTTATCTAGCTAACGATACATTTGGTTTATTTCTCGTTTACAATTTCAGTCAATGTCATTACCTTGGCAACCATCCAGGTTTCAAAATGACACCGGCACCAGAGGACCATGTAACTATAGCAGGATAGATTTATTCTGGCCCTGAAGCACTTCCTGTGTTACACTGATATATGTCCCCCCCGGGGGAAAGAAATGGTCAATGGATTTCCTGATTGTCCTGTGTGCTCTATGATTTGTCAACGAGACACTGTGAGAAACTATCACAGTGGGGGGTAGGACAACATGCAACACAGACACACACACACACACACACACACACACACACACACACACACACACACACACACACACACACACACACACACACACACCACACACACACACACACACACACACACACACACACACTATCTCTCTTGTTCTCTCTCTCCCTCTCACTCACACACATTATACACACTATTATACTCTCTCTCTCTCTCTCGCTCTCTCTGTTTCTCTCTCTCTCTCTCTCTCTCTCTCTCTCTCTCTCTCTCTCTCTCTCTCTCTCTCTCTCTCTATCTCCTCTCTCTCTCCTCTCTCTCTCTCTCTCTCTCTCTCTCTCTCTCATCTCTCTCTCTCTCTCTCTCTCACACACAACCCTCACCCCCCCCCCACCCAGAGGGATCACATCTTACTGTAACTTAAATTAATTCATGTTTTGTGCCCAAAGTCGGAAGGAACAGAGGCCATGGAATATATGACAATATAATAATTGACTTGTTTAAACTGACAATTGTTCTTCCTCGAATAGCAAATAAACTGCCACTGCTGTTTAAATTCTGACTTGGTTGAATTAAAAGTGAGTCGAGCCAAACCCTGCTGAAATAAAATAAATGTACGTTTCCTATTATGGTTTATTTTCTGAAGGGATTTCCTCCTTTTTCCAGCCAAAGGGTATAGCCAGGTCTCTCTCTCTCTCTCTCTCTCTCTCAGCCAAAGGGTATAGCAGGTCTCTCTCTCTCTCTCTCTCTCTCTCTCTCTCTCTCTCTCTCTCTCTCTCTCTCTTCTCTCTCTCTCTCTCTCTCTCTCTCTCTCTCTCCTGGTTGACTGAAGGACTTAAGGACACAGGCAGGCTCCCAGGCAACCCGTACCACTACAGCCAAACCAACAGCTGTACAGAAACACCCCACAGCTGTTCAGAAACACCCCACAACTGTACAGAAACACCCCACAACTGTACAGAAACACCCCACAGCTGTTCATAAACACCCCACAACTGTACAGAAACACCCACAACTGTACAGAAACACCCCACAACTGTACAGAAACACCCCACAGCTGTACA
>NC_140168.1:75669664-75704565 GCF_963971535.1 Notolepis coatsorum
CTGATGTTTATGTCTTTCAGGTGTACACTGGTTTGAAATGCCTTCTCAGAATGTCTCAGAATTCTAAAACTTCAATAGCCACTAGGCACTGTGACATCACTATTAGAATATTTTGTTCTCAAAGTTCTAATCTCTCACGTGAGGACCTGAGGCCAAGCAGGTGACTGTTCCTATTAGTTCATCAACAACACTCTAATGTGAAATATGTACTATGTACTAGTGTGTACGTCAGCTGACATGACATATCTGTCATAGTATGTTTTAGCAATTATCAAAACTATGTCGACTGGCCACACACCCTGCACATTACTGCCACCCTCTGGCCACAAAGGAGAATGTAATTTCATTTACAAGTCAAAGTGACAACAAAGCCAGCAAAGGGATACTCTCCTGGCAGTCAACAGTAAGGGGTGTTGTTCACCTAACACTTGTGTTGTACACCTAACACTTGTATTGTTCACCTAACAGTGGTGTTGTTATTGTTCACCTAACAGTGTTATTGTTCACCTAACGGTGGTGTTGTTATTGTTCACCTAACAGTGTTATTGTTCACCTAACGGTGGTGTTGTTATTGTTCCCTAACAGTGTTATTGTTCACCTAACGGTGGTGTTGTTATTGTTCACCTAACAGTGTTATTGTTCACCTAACGGTGGTGTTGTTATCGTTCACCTAACAGTGTTATTGTTCACCTACAGCAGGGGTGGCCAACCAGTCAGAGACTAAGAGCCACAAAAAAATGACTGTGGTACCACAAAGAGCCACACCATATACCAGCGTTTCTCAACCTTTTTTTTCAGCCACGGCACCCTTCATGTGTTTATAGGTCTCACCCTCTGGCCTCTGAAGTTGCTAATGTCTTTTTTATTTGGGCCTCACAGGATTAAAAGTACCCTGTGAGACCCACGGTTGCAAAATTACAAAATCACTTTTAGCCATTTAAAAAAATAATGTTTATTTAAAAAATGTTAAAGGGGAACTATTTTACTATTTCTTTCACTATTTGGGCACTTTTACACAATTCCTGTGAGTCTATGGAACACCTAGGTTTTTTTCAAAAAAAATGCATTGTTTTGTATTTCTAATCAAGTACTAAAAACCGCATTTTTCTACCTCATGATCTTAAGCCGTTTTGAGGCTGGGCTCCAACCACTGTGTGGCCTGGTGCCAACTGCCACATCAACTGCCACATTATTATGCAGCTGAGAAATCTCTGACATCACAGATATGCACATTTTCAGATGACTCAGTTCAGTGAGGGTGAATATTGTGAGAGGAGAATTGGAAGAATTCGCCAATATGAGAATTAGAGACATATATCCTATTAATATAAGTCCACATAGCTAAGAAACAATGGTAAACACTGAAAAAAGCCATTTATAAGATAGTTCCCCTTTAAGCACATGTATAGTCAATTGGTCCTGTTGTTCAGCCTCACAATGCTATTAGTAAATGTGTTTATATGTCCCACCCTCTGGCCTCTGAAGTTGCTAATTTCTTTTTAATTTGGGCCTCACAGGGTTAACCTCTTAAGCCCGAGATATACAGTAAAAGTGTATATTTTCAGCATTATGTTTGTTTACCAATTATTTTAACTGTTATTAGTGAAATATAAGATTATAGAAATCTCAGGGCATTGAGTCGGAAACCGGCGCATATTGACAGGAGGAAGTGGCACAGCCAAAAGTGAGTGTAGTCTTTTGAAGGAAGAGACTCAGGGCTTTCAAATTTCGAAAAACTACCCTACCCAGCTCACACCAGCCCCTGTCAATCATCTGACTTCTGGATTTACTTTTTAATTTCTCTTATTTTTTGGGATTATCTCCCACAAACCTGAACGTTATTGCCATAAAACAGAACGCAGTTAGTTTCTCTACCTTTCTGTGAACGTCTTGCAAAAAACGGTGTTGCAATATGATGAAAAATGGTGGAGAAATTTACATTATAAAAAAGATGGCAGAATTCAGTACTGTATCTACAAAACCTTCTGTTTAATCATCTTCCCTTTATTCATTTGCTTAGATTTTTCAGGTCTGGTCAATTTTAGCATGGTGTTATTTACAGTCAAAGATAATTTTTTTTTTTTAAATAGAATTGATATTCTCCTTTGGTTCATTACAATTTTCTCAAGCCTAGTAACAGACACACTATTTCTGACACTGATCCATATATGTCCCTAGATTCAGATACCAAGAACATGCAAATGGACAATTTAAAAAAAATTGTAAATGTTTATTCTACGTCCTTATGGAATGAGTGACATAAAAAAAAAAATATATATAAAAAAAAAAGTAATTTTATTTTTATTTTTTATTTTTTTTATGGATGGAAGAGCCGCACATTGACGGGCAAAGAGCCGCATGCGGCTCGCGAGCCGCGGGTTGGCCACCCCTGACCTACAGTAACAGTGTTATTATTCACCTAACAGTGCTATTGTTCACCTAACAGTGTTATTGTTCACCTAACAGTGTTATTGTTCACCTAACAGTGCTATTGTTCACCTAACAGTGTTATTGTTCACCTAACAGTGTTATTGTTCACCTAACAGTTGTTATTGTTCACCTAACAGTTGTTATTGTTATTGTTCACCTAACAGTGTTATTGTTCACCTAACAGTTGTTATTGTTCACCTAACAGTGTTATTGTTCACCTAACAGTTGTATTGTTCACCTAACAGTTGTATTGTTATTGTTCACCTAACAGTGTTATTGTTCACCTAACAGTTGGATTGTTCACCTAACAGTTGTTATTGTTCACCTAACAGTGTTATTGTTCACCTAACAGTTGTATTGTTCACCTAACAGTTGTATTGTTCACCTAACAGGGGTGTTGTTCACCTAACAGTGGTGTTGTTATTGTTCACCTAACAGTGTTATTGTTCACCTACTGTAACAGTGTTATTGTTCACCTAACAGGGGTGTTGTTCACCTAACAGTGTTATTGTTCAACTAACATAGGTGTTGTTCACCTAACAGTTGTTATTGTTCACCTAACAGTGTTATTGTTATTGTTCACCTAACAGTGTTATTGTTCACCTAATAGTGTTATTGTTATTGTTCACCTAACAGTGTTATTGTTCACCTAACAGTGTTATTGTTCACCTAACAGTGTTATTGTTCACCTAACAGTGGTGTTGTTCACCTAACAGTTGTTATTGTTCACATAACAGGGGTGTTGTTCACCTAACAGTGTCACCTAACAGTTGTATTTTTCACCTAACAGTGGTGTTGTTATTGTTCACCTAACAGTGTTATTGTTCACCTAACAGTTGTATTGTTCACCTAACAGGGGTGTTGTTCACAATGGTGCCAAACTCACTGAAGCACTGGAGCAAATAATAAAGTAAACATAGATAATGTTTTTTTTACAGTTATAATTACATTATCCTGCATTAATTAAGTTGTGTGTGTATGTGTGTGTGTGTGGATTACAGGATGACAAGGATCTGGTTCATGAGTTTGTCGTGGCTGAGGGTCTGACCTGCCTCATCAAGGTGGGGGCCGAGGCCGACCAGAACTACCAGAACTACATACTCAGAGGTATAGTCTCTCTACCCCTCTCTCTTTCTCTCACTCTGTCAACCCCCCCTCTCTATCTCCCTCAGAACTACTCAACGATATAGTCTCTCTACCCCCTCTCTCTGTCGACCCCCCCCCTCTTTCTCTCTCTGTCAACCCCCCCTCTCTCTCTACCTTAGAACTATTCAACGATATAGTCTCTCTACCCCCCCCCCCCCCCCCCCCTCGCGCCCTCTCTCTCTCTCTGTCATATCCACACTCCAAGCAGCTGTCAGAGGTGATGAGGCCGCGGTCAACATGATTATGGAGAATGTTTGTGTGTGTTTTTGATTGGCTGATGACATTGCTTCGCTACTCACAAGGATACAGGTAGCTATCCCAGTTGAAACAGGACACCGCTAAGCTCGCCGTTGGCTGACCTTTGAACTCCCAGCTTCACAACCAAAGATTCTACAACAAAGAAAGATAATGTATTAAAAGCGACGCCAACGCAACGGGATGGGAAATGGATCAGTTCCTGTCTCCTAAGTTTGACCCGCTGTGAGGTTGCTGGACAAGACCGGTGCTACTCTGACTTGGACCATAGTAATCATCAGAAAGGAAGGTACTGGAGTAACTGAAGATGACTCGTGTGCCTCCAGTACCTTCCTTTTTGAAGCAAACTTCTGTGTCAAAATGTTCAGGACGCCTTCAGCTTATAAGATACAGTCCAATATTTACCTTGATTATCTATGATCTATTCTATTCTACTATTGTATTGCACTGCACTATTGCACTATTTTTACTTTTTCTATTCTATTTTACTCTTTGTATTATTGTCTATTTTAAAACTGCCTTAGAATCAAACCATAAACAAGGTGGCCTGTTGGGATGTTAGATCCTAATAATGTGAAAAACTGTGATTTTATACAGTATGTCTGCACTTTTTCTGCTGTGAAGCACTTTGAGCTGCAATTCTTGTATGGAATGTGCTATACAAATAAAGTGTATTATTATTATTATTATTATTATTATTATTATTATTATTATTATTATTATTATTATTATTATTATTATTATTATTATTATTATTATTATTATTATTATTATTATTATTATTATTATTATGATAAAGAAAAGAATAGCCACATTAGCGTCAATGGAGCCTGTGCCCCGCTCTAGTCTCATGAATGTCGAGAGGCCGGCCAATGACATGCCTTGTGTGGCTCATGTGACTCATTACTATCTTGGTGTGTGGTTTGATAAGAGGTTAACGTGGTCTTTGCACATATGTAAGATGGTGGATAAATGCAAGAAAGTACTGAATGTGATGAGGTGTTTGAGAGGGCTGGATTGGGGAGCCAGTAGGGATGCTATGAGGACAGTCTATATTTGTCTCATCAGATCGTTATTTGATTATGGGTGTATTATTTATAGGTCGGCAGCAAAAACTCATTTACGTAAGTTGGATGTAATTCAGAGTAAGGCGTTGAGATTGTGTTGTGGGGCTATGACGACTACACCTATTGCAGCACTCCAGGTGGAGATGGGAGAGATGCCCTTGAGTATTAGAAGAGATCAGTTGGGGTTAGTGTATTTGGCCAATCTTAGGGGTCATAAGGAGGATCATATTAGCAAAGGGGTATTAGTGCAGTGTCAGGAAAGAGAGAAGGTGCAGATAGAAAGTTTTGGGTGGGTTATAGAGGCAAAAGCTAGAGAGATGGGCGTTCTGGAGATGAGTGTGTGTCCGACAGTCTGTTTCCCAGTAGTTCCTCTGTGGTTGATGGAGACCCCTGTTGTTGATATAGAATTGGTGGAGTTGAAGGAGAGAGAGGAGATTAGTAGCCGTGTGGTGGAGGGTTATATTGGGTTAAAGTATGGTGGAAGACTGGTGGTTTATACAGATGCATCTAAAATGGAGTCAGGCAGAGTGGGGGCGGCATTTACAATCCCAAGTCTTGGCATTTCAAAAAAAGAGAGATTGAGTGACAGTCTAGCAGTGTATACGGCAGAATTAGTAGCTATAATGATAGGGTTGTCGTGGATAGAGGAGAATAGGCCTAAGGGTGAAATTTTAATTGCGTCAGACTCATTGTCGTCGTTGGTGAGTATACAAAATGTAGTGTCCCAGTCAAGGATGGATATTGTGCTGGTAATAGTGCAGATGGTGGACAGACTTAGGCGTTCGGGTAGTACGGTGGTCTTTTTGTGGGTGCCGGCCCATATAGGGGTTCGAGGGAATGAGTTTGCGGACAAGTTGGCCAAGGGAGCTTGTGGACTTAATGGAGTTACAATGAATGTACAGATTAGTAAGGCTGAAATCCAGAGTATAGTCAAAATGAAGACTAAGGAAAAATGGAGAGGCATGTGGGATAATGAGAGGTTAGGGAGATGGTTTTATGGGGTGCAGAAGAGGGTGGGTTGGAGTAGGGCTACTAGTAGGAGCAAGCAAGAAGAGGACGTGTTTACAAGGATGAGGTTGGGGCATACAGGGTTGAATAGTACGTTAGTTATGTTAAAAAAGCATGTTGATGGGCAATGTGAGTGTAGGGTTAGTCTAGAAACGGTAGAACATGTGGTAGAGCAGTGTGCATTGTATCAAAGGCAGAGGAAAGGTCTTATTAGGGATTTGAAGAGGGAAAAGATAGCGCTTAAAATAGTTGATATTTTGCAAAGGAATTCTGGGGAAGTGTGTATGGAGAGTTTGTTTTATTTTTTATAGGATTTAGGACATCCAGATCCACACTCCTTTTCAGTAGATGGCGGTAATGCTCGTCGAAAGTGTTTGCCAACCGCCAAAAAATAGAAAAGAAGAAGAAGAAGAAGAAGAATGTGACTCATTACAGGAAGTGAGAAGGACATGGTTAGTCTCCCTTTGAAAAGGTCTCTGACTCTGAGCAGCTATCCCAGTTGTAACAGGACACTCCCTAAGCTGACTGACCTTTGAACTCCCGGCCTTGCGACTAGAGTTAAACACTTCCCTCTGGGGAAGAGGTGTAGCTGTTAAACTCACTGTAGTTTTAAATTCTCAAGCGTGTTAGGGTTGGGTTTTACATGCAAGCCAGTGCAGGTGAATGTAGGCCCCTATGTGTGGGTGACATAAATACTCAGTTAATTGGTGATGCAGCTCACCTGTTCCTGTTCCAGAGTGCGAGCAGGTCATTAGGGAGGTACCTGGTTTGGGGGAAGGGTCTCTGACCACGTGGTTCAAGGTGGTGACGTCGGCCATTTCCCTCTGACAGAGGCACCGGGGTGCCACGATATATAGATATTAGGGATGCTCGATATTGGCTTTTTTACCGATACCGATATTCCGATATTGTCCAACTCTTAATTTCCGATACCGATATCAACCGATATCAACCGATACCGATATATGCAGGGTTTCCCACCCCAAAAAACGGAATAATTTCAGGTAACTAATAATTTCACTGGATATATATATAACAAATATTGTTATTGTTTTTTTCTTTTTTTAAACCGATACCGATATTTTCCGATATCACATTTTACTGTCGATATCGGCCGATAATATCGGTCGGCCGATAATATCGGACATCCCTAATAGATATGGATATCCATCTAGATATTTTATATTGTGAATAATGTTTTCTTTTATATAGCGTATAACGAAACATATTCATTCAGATATTTACACATTAACATATAGATATTTACATATTAACATGTAATATGTCACAAGACTCATGGTCTCTCTCTCTCATTGTCTTTCTCCCCCCCCCCCGTGTTTATCCCTCTTCCCCATTGCCCCCCCCCCCCCCCCCCCCCCCCATCCCTCTGCAGCTCTGGGACAGATCATGCTGTACGTGGACGGGATGAACGGTGTCATTGGTCACGACGAGACAATCCAGTGGCTCTACACTCTCATTGGCTCAAAGGTACACTTGCCTCTTAAAGGCCAAATCAGTGATCTGTAAGCAAACAGGCCCCACCGCCAGAAATAATAAATAACAATGGAGAGATGATGTTTTCATTCCCTAGCTGATTGACTGAGTTCTTAGTGCAAGGACTACCACTAGACAACAGGTACAAGCAAATCCCTGTACTTGGCAAATCTAAAATATTTTTTAAACTAAAAAACACAGTTGCCAGTGCTTTCTGGACAAAACACATCAGACATGCGTCTGAGAGAAAGTGAACTGTTCCTTTAACGCTGACATCAGGACCAAGAACGACCAAAACAACAGACGTCTCCTGAAACCCTCTTTCTTTCTTTCTTTCTTTCTTTCTTTCTTTCTTTCTTTCTTTCTTTCTTTCTTTCTTTCTTTCTTTCTTTCTTTCTTTCTTTCTTTCTTTCTTTCTTTCTTTCTTTCTTTCTTTCTTTCTTTCTTTCATTCTTTTTCTCCCTCCTTTCTTTCTTCTATCAGTATGTGCGTGCGTGTGTTTCCCAGGACTATTGTATCTTTCATTCATTTCTATTGTTATAAAAAAATTAAATATTTCAGTTTAATTTTAGTTTCTCGTGTGCTTTCCTCTCAGTTCCGTCTGGTGGTGAAGACGACTCTGAAGCTACTGCTGGTGTTCGTGGAGTACTCAGAGTCCAACCCCCCACTCCTCATAGAAGCCATCTCTGCTGTGGACGCCAAGAGAGGTACACTGTGACTGTGCACACGTTGGATATAACATAACATCTTTTATCCAAAGCTTCTTAAAGGAACACACCAACATTATGGGAAATGCGCTTACTGTCTTCTCCAGAATCAGACCAGAAAATACAGTACATACCAATTTCCTCTCTGTGCGTTCAGTAGAAAGCTATCTGCCTGCAAGCTAGCCTAGCTTAGCACAAATTAATGGAAGTGGATACGGATCAGCTCTGTGGCTAGCCGGTCCATATCCGCTTCCATTAATTAGGTGATCCGAGAAGATGACAAAAGCGTATCTATAATGTTGGCATGTTCCTTTAAGGTGACTTGTCACAGAAATGGTTTGTAAAAACAAAAACGACTTAATAATCTATTTCTATAATTTGGTTGGTTTCTAGGTTGTAAGCCATGGTCCAATGCCATGGAGATCCTGGATGAGAAGGATGGGGTGGATACAGAGCTGCTGGTCTACGCCATGACCCTCATCAACAAGGTACAACAACAACAACAACAACAACAACAACAACAACAACAACAACACATTCAAGGGTACTACGACTATTCTTGCACCTCATGGTACCAAAGCACCTCAAAGGCGCTAAAAACTAAATTACAAACATCACAAAACAAACTGCTTGACCTTACTCCTAAATCCCACCTCACCCCTGCCCACTTTGACAACCTAGGATGGCTTAGAGTAGACGACAGAGTACAGCAACTTGCAATGGGCCTGGTCTACAAGATACACTACACGACTAAGGTACCCATGTACATGTCAAAATACTTCCCAAAGGTCAGTGAATACCACAACCACAACACCAGAGGGAGCTCCACAAATCATGTTAAACCCAGATTCGGCTCAAACAAGGGACTAAACACGTTTCGCAATTATGCCACATCAATGTGGAACGCCCTACCCACAGCTGTAAAGGAATGCGAATCACTACCCACTTTCAAAACCACTCTCAAGGAGCACCTACGGGAGACTGCAATTCGAAAAACTGGCCCCTGTAAATGTCCTAACCCAACCCCCTCCAATGTACAGTAAATGTCCTAACCCAATAACTAACCCAATAATACACGAGACCCTCTTCTTGGGACCAAGTAAGGTTTCGTCGATAATCCAATGTACAGTTACCCAAAGGCCCCAGGGCCTTTCTGGTAGTTCATCAGAGAGAGAGAGAGAGAGAGGGGGGGGGGGGGTAAGTGTCTTGCTCAAGGACACTTCGACATGCACAGGAATCAAACCGGGAACCTCCGGATTACCAGACGACTGCTGCTCTACCTCCTGAGCCACTGTCGCCCCCCCAAAACAATACAATCTGTACAATTTGTACTATCTCTCTCCACTGTGTGCTATGACATAATAAAACAGAAATGGCATGATAAATAATAAAAGAACCCAAAATAAAAATACATTTAAATCATGAATGATTATTATGTCTCTCTCTCTCTTGCGGCCCAGACACTGGCAGCGCTCCCAGACCAGGATTCCTTCTATGACCTGGTGGACGGTCTGGAGGAGCAGGGCATGGAGACGGTGTCCCAGAGACACCTGGGGAGGAGGGGGACAGACCTGGACCTGGTGGAGCAACTGAACATCTATGAGGTCTGAGACACACCTCTCTATTCACTTCTATTCTATTCTATTCTATTCTATTCTATTCTATTCAGTTCAGTTCTATTCAGTTCAGTTCAGTTCACTTTTTTTTCTCTCTTTTTCTCTGCCTGATTTTCAATTTTTTCTCCCCATCCCAATTTTTTTGTCGTTATGCCAATTCCCCCCGTCCCCTACCTGGTTGTTGTGCGCATGTTCCTCATACTGGTCGGTATAAGGGAACCCTGAAGTCCACCACATGCTTCCTCCGACTCATGTGGAGATAGCCAGTGGCTCTTTTTTCACCTGGCAGCGAGGACTCTCATTGGTGAAGCGTAACGCGTGGGAGGTCACGCTGCCTTCACCATTTCCTGCCTTTCGCTGAGCAGGCATCCAGACCTGACCTGTAGGCGCCGCTGTCCACAACGCCAGATTACCACCCACGACTTCCCTCCCCCTAACTCAGCCAAACGAGTTAGTATGACGACCGGCCCAAGCCGCAGGGCAATGCTGACTCCAGGAGTCGAGACCGCAGCCTCTTGCATTGGTGACGAGCGCAATCTCCGCTACGCCACCCGACCGCCCAGTTCAGTTCACTTCTGTTCTATTCTATTCAGTTCTATTCAGTTCTGTTCTATTCTATTATGTTCTATTCAGTTCTGTTCTATTCTATTCTATTCAGTTCTGTTCTATTCTATTCTATTCAGTTCTGTTCTATTCTATTCAGTTCTGTATCGTATAGCTCTCGCTCGGCGTCACTCTCTGCACTGTCCTCGCACACGTGCACGCGCACTGAATAAAGACCACAATGTACCTTTAATCCCAATATTTGTCTGACCACACCCCTATCAGCTTACCCATATAAGCAGGGGTGGGGCCACCCACTCGCCTCCTTCTCGCTTTCTCCACAAGGAAGTGCCTCGGTAGATCCCCACTTGAAGTGATGTGATGGTAGGAGAAGAGTTGGAAAACAAGGATACGTTGACATCATATCTTTATTTTCTCTCTCACTATTTTCGAGAAAATACGGCGATATTGTCTTCGTACTGGAGTGTCTGGAAGATGATGATCATTCTAAAAATCCTCCACCGGTTTTCGTATTGGGAGTTCGCGCCGCTACATGCCTTTCCAACTGCAGTCCTTGCTGTGTGCTGGTTGCGGTAAAGACACAGCTGGGCTGTAGGACGCGCCGCTGTTGTGAGAAGCGGTGGGTTCCAGGTTTGGTGAGTTATGTTTTGCTGGCAAGCTCCACTTGTCTGTTAGTGCTATGGGGGCTAGTTGACAATGTTTATGAAAACCGGCCCCAGACTAGGGTCCTTTGTTCAGCCTCCTAGGCGACAGAAGACCTTGGTCTGAAGCCCATTATAGTTTAACTAGTGGGCCACGACCATTAACACTGGTGATCCCTGTGTTTTCTGGACGAGTGGATGTCTCTCTGTCACCGTGTTAGGCCCCATCTTTCATATCCAAATGAGAGTATTCCCTCACGAGGAGATATGGGCATAGATGTTCATTAGCGGAAGATCTGTGTTCAAAGTCAGCTACACAGGCCAGTTGGGTATTGTGCTGGCTCCGTCGGGTGTTGGTAAAATCACAGTTGTAAAACTGTGTTGACATCTTGTTTCTCTTTTCTCTTAAAAAGTGAGGAGGGTTTCAGAACGGCGGCCTGTCTGGGTGAGTGTTATATCATTGTGTACAAGTTCAGGTGATAGCTGCTTAGCTTACGTGCTAGTGGTGGCCTACTGTTAGCCAGTCAGCTGTTAGCTGCGGCGCTAGCCTGCTGTGATCACTAGGTGGCCTACCTGGCTAGGCTAGGAAACGTTAGCTTGCTGCTATCGGCCGAGGCCCAGCGCGGGGTGGCTCCGGCCCCTGGCGCGCGCCGCGGTTCCCAACTCCCCTCTCCCTCACGGGGAGAGGCGGGGGGGGATTCGAAGCTCCCCTCTGGTCGTGTGCTGGTCTTGTCACTGGTATTTAGCTTCTCCATGCAAATCGGGTTGTTGTTACAGATGTGAAAATTATCTGGTTTGTTGTGTTGAGAAACATCATGTGTGTTTATATGTACCGTGTACTCACAACTAAGGGGGTTAACTAACCTATAAAGCTATGCTTAGTGACAAATGAGTAAAGAATGATTCTTTTCTCAGCCTGTAATGACAATGAACAGTGTGTTCACATATTAACAGGTTTTCCTGTTTTAACTGGCCGTATTAAGGGTAAAGTAGGAGGATTGTGTTTCCCCCCGGTTCCCTGGGGACTTCTTCATCCTCCTTTCAGACATGTTGTTGCACTACATTGTGTCACTGTGTGGTAGGGATACGATGTAACCCTTAGCTTGATTGCTGAGGTTGTGCTAAAACTGCTGGAGAAACTTTATTTTCCTAAAAGAAAAAAATGTTGGTCGCTTTCGTGTGTGCTTAGCAAGGCCTGTGGCCGATACTAATCGAGAATTATGTATTCTCTCATTATGAAAAACGGCGTTCCTCTGTAGAGTGTTTTTGCCATTTTTTATAGGTGATGATGGGTTGTGTGTGTCATGTGACCTACAACTGGGTTGGACTGGCCACAGAAGCACATGTGTAAGTTTGGTACCGGGGCTCTTGGAGAGCCCTCTCTATTCTGTGTTTTTTCCTTAGTAAAAATCAGATAGCATGTTAGCTCATGCGCTGTGTGAAGCTGTCAGACGTTTCATAGAGCTGACTATGACTGTGTCATACTCTCTTTTTGTCATTACATCGTATCATGGGTGTGGGGTCGTAAAGGGGTGAACTGGTAACCTTTCCTCCCCCTTTTTTCTGTTGGTCAGGGGTAAACCCACCTGTCCTTCAAGGTTCCTGTCACGTTGCGGTTCGGCACGTTACAGGGTGAGGGGGGGGGGGGGGGGGGGGGGACAGTTTCCTGGTCCCACGGCCTGGAATATTGGGCGTGTGCACCGCAGAAATTCCCCCGCCATAGAGTACGTCACTGTGCGCGTCTCTGTTGGTAGGACTTCCGTGTGCTGTTCAGGTCCATGTGATGGATCTGTTTCGGGGGGTGGTCAGGGCTCCTCCTCACCAAGCTCCTATTCGGGCCTTCTGTGAGTTGGGACTCTCCTTCCATGTGAGGGAGCCTTCTTCAGAGTACAGAGCCTCCTCCTCAGATTGTCAAGGTGAGTGGACCCTCAAGAAGGAGTCCTACTCTATTGTGTATGTATTCGATTCAATTCGATTATTGAGTGTGTATGGGTTCAGTGCCTCTTCCCCGGAGAGCCCTAAAACCAATTTTTTACATGGCTCAAGGTGCAATATATTCTTTTCAATCTGTACAGCTCGCGTGGGAAGTCTCTCTGGGGATTCCCGTCTCCTTCCTATAGGAGGGTGGTGGGACGTCTGCCAATCGTGTCAGCCTTCTCTGCCTCAACCCCTCTGGGTGGGTTTTTTTTAAATGGGGGCTTGGTCATGCAACAACGCCAGCTTACGCCCCTTCCGCCGGGGCGGCTGTGTTCAGCTGTCCCCTCTGGCGCCTGTCTCGTCCGCAGTCTCCAGGCTAGGGTTAATAGCCTGTTGCCTGGTTTTTCCCCGGTGCGCTGCCTTGGTTAACCTTTTTTGTGTGCTTACGGCCATGCTGACTGCCTGTTCTGCAGGGTCAGTGTGCCAGGCGGTGTACTATTGGGGGGACAGGGCCCCCGCTCGGCTGAGGGGCCTTTGTCCGAATACGCTGGCGATGTGGGGGGCGGGGTCACTAAGTGCCCACCTGGTGGGGTCTTGATGCTGGCATCATGGACTTCTCCGGGCCCCCGTTCCAGGGGGTCCAGTCCCTTTGGTGGGTCTGGGTCTTACTTCGCGCTCCGCTGCTACGGCCTTGCCACGGGGTTGGGTTTGCCCATTGACCCCGTGATTCTGGGGGCAGTAACGAGGTTGTTCCCTCCGTTCGTTCCCGGGTGGCATGCGGGTTGTGCGTGTGTGTAGTCGTGGGGTCAAGCCACGGTCTGCTCACCCTGTGCGTTGAGTTGCTTGAGTGCCTCTTCGCACAGTCGGGTCCGTCGCCCTTCCGTGAAGCCCCCAATAGGGGGGGTGCCCTCCATTAGGGGGGGTCGGGGGGGCTCGGTCCTCCCTGATCTGATGGCTGTGGGGGGCCTCAGCGGGGTACATTTGTCGAGCTTCTAGCTCCCGCTCAGCTCCTATTATGCAATGAGACGCTGAACGGGAGCTAGTGTGATACAGAACGTTCTGTTAACACTAGTGGACGCTCAGCGTCTAGACGCCGCTGCGGCCCTTGATTTTCCATTGTGGTGAAATTTGTTGGGAAGGAGATGAGTGTGTGGCACCACCCCTGCTTATGTAGGTAAGCGGATGGGGGTGTGGCCAGATGAATGCTGGCATTTAAAGGTACATTTTGAAATTTATTCAGTATATATATGCTGAAGCGAGATATATGCAATGAGACGCTGAGCGTCCACTAGTGTTAACAGAACTTGGTTATAGTCATAACCTAACGTTCTGTTCTGTTCTTTTCTATTCTATTCTATTCTATTCTATTCTATTCTATTCTATTCTATTCTGTTCTGTTCTTTTCTATTCTATTCAGTTCTATTCTATTCAGTTCTGTTCTATTCTATTCTATTATATCCTATTCTGTTATTTTCTATTCTATTCTGTTCTTTTCTATTCAGTTCGGCTCCATTCTATTCAATTAAGTTCTATTCTATTCTGTTCTTTTCTATTATATTCTATTCTATTCAGTTATGTTCTTTTCTATTCTATTCTATTCTGTTCTTTTCTATTCTATTCAGTTCTGTTCTTTTCTATTCTATTCAGTTCTATTCTATTCAGTTCTGTTCTATTTGATTCTATTATATCCTATTCTGTTCTTTTCTATTCTATTCTGTTCTTTTCTTTTCTTTTCTATTCAGTTCGGTTCCATTCTATTCAATTAAGTTCTATTCTATTCTGTTCTTTTCTTTTCTATTCTATTCTATTCAGTTCTGTTCTTTTCTATTCTATTCAGTTCAGTTCTGTTCTATTCTATTCTGTTCTGTTCTTTTCTATTCAGTTCTGTTCTTTTCTATTCTATTCTATTCAATTCTGTTCTATTCTATTCAGTTCTGTTCTTTTCTATTCAGTTCTATTCTATTCTGTTCTATTCTATTCTATTCTATTCTATTCTATTCTATTCAGTTCTGTTATTTTCTATTCTATTCAGTTCTGTTCTGTTCTTTTCTATTATATTCTATTATGTTCTGTTCTATTCTATTCTATTCTATTCTGTTATTTTCTATTCTATTCAGTTATTTTCTTTTCTATTCTATTCAGTTATTTTCTATTATATTCATTTCAGTTCAGTTATATTCAGTTCAGTTCAGTTATATTCAGTTCAGTTCACTTCTGTTCTATTCTATTCAGTTCAGTTCTGTTCCATTCTATTCAATTCTGTTCTATTCTATTCAGTTCTGTTATTTTCTATTCTATTCAGTTCTATTATATTCTGTTCTTTTCTTTTCTATTCAGTTCTGTTATTTTCTATTCTATTCAGTTCTATTCAGTTCCGTTCTTTTCTATTCTATTCAGTTCTGTTCTGTTCTATTCTATTCTATTCTATTCTATTCTGTTCTGTTCTTTTCTATTCTATTCGGTTCTGTTCTTTTCTATTCTATTCAGTTATATTCTATTCAGTTCTGTTCTATTCTATTCTATTATATCCTATTCTGTTATTTTCTATTCTATTCTGTTCTTTTCTTTTCTATTCAGTTCGGTTCCATTCTATTCAATTAAGTTCTATTCTATTCTGTTCTTTTCTTTTCTATTCTATTCTATTCTATTCAGTTCTGTTATTTTCTATTCTATTCAGTTCAGTTCTGTTCTGTTCTATTCTATTCTGTTCTGTTCTTTTCTATTCTATTCAGTTCTGTTCTTTTCTATTCTATTCAATTCTGTTCTATTCTATTCAGTTCTGTTCTTTTCTATTCAGTTCTATTCTATTCTATTCTGTTATTTTCTATTCTATTCTATTCTATTCTATTCTATTCTATTCTATTCAGTTCTGTTATTTTCTATTCTATTCAGTTCAGTTCTGTTCTGTTCTTTTCTATTCTATTCTATTATGCTCTGTTCTGTTCTGTTCTTTTCTATTCTATTATGTTCTGTTCTATTTTATTCAGTTCAGTTCTATTCAGTTCAGTTCAGTTCTGTTCTATTCTATTCAGTTCAGTTCTGTTCTATTCAGTTCAGTTCTGTTCTATTCTATTATGGTCTTTTCTTTTCTATTCTATTCAGTTCTGTTCTATTCTATTCTATTCTGTTCTATTCTATTCTATTCAGTTCTATTCTATTCTATTCAGTTCTGTTCTATTCTGTTCTGTTCAGTTATTTTCTATTCTATTCAGTTCTCTAATTTTCTATTCTATTCAGTTATGTTCTATTCTATTCTATCCTATTCTGTTATTTTCTATTCTATTCTGTTATTTTCTTTTTTTTCTTTTCCATTCTATTCAATTAAGTTCTATTCTATTCAGTTCTGTTCTTTTCTATTCTATTCAGTTCTATTCTATTCTGTTATTTTCTATTCTATTCTATTCAGTTCTGTTCTTTTCTATTCTGTTCTGTTCTGTTCTTTTCTATTCTATTCTGTTCTTTTCTTTTCTATTCAGTTATTTTCTATTCTAGTCTATTCTGTTATTTTCTATTCAGTTCTGTTTTTTCTATTCTAGTCTATTCAGTTATTTTCTATTCAGTTCTGTTCTATTCTGTTATTTTCTCTTCTCTTCTCTTCTATTCTATTCTATTCTGTTCTGTTCTGTTCTATTCTATCCTATTCTGTTCTATTCTATTCTGTTCTGTTCTATTCTATTATGTTCTGTTCTACTCTATCCTATCTTGTACTATTATATTATATTATGTTCTGTTCTATTCTATCCTGTTCTATTCTATTTTCTATTCTACCTGGACCTGGTGGAACAGCTCAAGGTTCTGTTCTATTCTATTCTCAAAGCCCCCTCCTAGAATCCATTAAGAAACCTAGTGCCTTGTGTGTTTGCTCTCGCCGAGCAATCAAACCCCCCCCTGAATGTCTCTGTAGATGTCCCTGTGAATATCTCTGTAGACTGCAGGGGTTCTCAACCTTTCTGCTGCCAAGGCACCCCTGTGTTCAATAAAATATTCCAGGGCACCCCTACATACGATAAAGACTTTTCCGGTCCTGTCTTTTTTGCTACAATGATGACAAAAGTGCTTGCTTTCAAAATAATGTTTATTTAAGAAACCGGGAAACACATTTGTGTGTATATGCAGGCTATATAATGCATTATTAACAGGTGTTTCAGGTCTAAATGGCTTAGTACTAGGGATGTCCGTTATTATCGGCCTACCGATATTATCGGCCGATATCGGCATTCAAATGTGATATCGGAAAATATCAGTATCGGTATAGTTTTTTTTATTTTTTTTTACATTTCTATAACCTTTATTTACCCAGGCAAGCAAGTAAGAACAAATTCTGATTTTATTTGTATGCATAATGTTGTGTTAATTCCACAACAAGATATATGTAATGTTAATTACCTGAAATAATTCCATTTTTTGGGGGGGGGGAAACCCTGCATATATCGGTATCGGTTGATATCGGTATCGGAAATTAAGAGTTGGACAATATCGGTATATCGGTATCGGTAAAAAAGCCAATATCGAGCATCCCTACTTAGTACTGTTGACATTACACTGCTTGTAGTAGTAAATCAAATAGCATATTTCTTTAAATAAAAGTACAGAAAATTATCACTAAAGTGCTATCTGTTGCAGCTGCACTCTTTTCCATAAAAATAGCATATTTGGATAAGTGTGACCATTTTTCAAAAACTGAAAATCCTGTATTTTTTTTTAAATACAGAAAAGGATCACTAAAGTGCTATATGTTGCAGCTGCACTGTTCTCCATAAAAATAGCATATTTGGATACGTGTGACCATTTGACAGAAAAGGATCACCAAGTTACCATTTCTCAAAAAATATAAATAAATACAGAAAATAAGCACTCGTTCACTTATATCCCTTTTACACCGACCAGGCTCCGTGCTGGAGCCGGTTCCCGAACGTAATCTTGCACCGGCAGGCGTGTTCAGACCGGGATTAATTGGTTCAGAACGTGATAAATCGATGCTCAGCTGGCACCGGAAAATAGTTGGTTTTTCCTCGCGAACCGTGATGTCAACAGTGGGCGTGTCATATTCTAGGCTGTGTGAAGACGAGTGAACGGGGGAAAGTAGCGAGTCGGCATTGCACTCAACCGATTCATTCAACAGGAAGCGATTTGCGAGTACAATACACCATCCAACCAGAGTGGATAAAGAAATGCTCCAGAAATGAATATGCGTAGGGAAAGGCTTAACGAGTCAGCGCGAGAGTGCACACACAAAAGCACACACACAGCAAAGTATGCTTCTATTATTTGAATGACTTGTTTTAATGGGTATCATATAGTAGTAAGTCCTACTGTAGAACATGACATAATAGCATGCTATCTGATTTATTAATGCCAATAATGCACGACGACCGCAATTGGCACTTGAAACGTATAAATGATGGATTCTTCAGTAGCAATTCTTGATGGCTCGTTTAGCTCAACTGGTTAGTGCCCTGCCTGTGGACCATATGGTCCCCAGTTCAAATCTCTTGGATACTTCTTTTTTTCTGTAACGTTAATTAATTTATCCACTCTGGTTGATAAGATAAGATATTCCTTTATTGATCCCCTTGGGGAAATTCAGGCATCATAGCAGCATGGGGGGGGGGGGGGGGGGGTACACAGGTAGTAAAAACAACACAAGCAGTGTAAACAAATCTAACCAACTGAAATATACAGTATTCACAGTATTCACATAAGGTGCAGTATGCATAAGGTGGTGTTATTGTCCTTTTTGGGACACCAGAGTGGATAAATTATTTAACGTAAAAAAGTAAGCAAGAGATTCAAAATGGGGACCATATGGTCCACAGGCAGTGCACTAACCAGTTGAGCTAAACAAGCCATCATGAATTGCTACTGACTAATCCATCATTTACACTTTTCGAGTGCCAATTGCGGTCGTCGTGCATTATTGGCATTAATAAATCAGATATCATGCTATTATGTCATGTTCTACAGTAGGACTTACTACTATATGATACCCATTAAAACAAGTCATTCGAATAATAGAAGCATACTTTGCTGGAACGATTCATTTCAAACGTATACAGCGTGTGTGTGCTTTTGTGTGTGCGCTCTCACGCTGAGGCTCGCTCTCCACGCATTATTTTTACCTGAGTAACGCCCCCGTTGATGACGGAGATAATGGAATGTTGGTTCTGCTTAAATGGGTGTAAACACGGGGTGGTTCGCCAGAGAGCACCAAGGTTCAGAGGGTTCAGAACGGAGCTGGAGCTTGAACCGGAGCCCGGGCGGTTTAAAAACGCTAACAGTGGACATGTCTAGCTCAATGCGAGGTCTGCTGCTGCTGGCTAATAATACGGTCAATACGTGGGGAGATATTTGACAAGGCAACACGCATGTCATCCTCAAGGCTCAACTTGGCCCTATATTTTGTTTTCAGAGCTGTCATGGATGAAAAGCCAGCTTCACACAGATATGTGGTGCTGAATGATATCAACACCTTAACTGCTGCATCATGAGATACTTGGTACTCAGCACCACACTCTGAAACGAGCTCTCCAGGTGGTATCAGATGAGATTTCAATGAGTTCTTCCAAGAGTTTGGATGGAGATGTGTCAGGAAGCGTTGTCTCAATGTTGTCTGTAAAGTTTTCTTTTATCCAGAGTAACTTGGTGATCCTTTTCTGTGTTTTATTAAATAATGATTTTCAGATTTTGAGAAATGGTCAAACTTATCCAAATATGGTATTTTCATGGAAAACAGTGCAGCTGCAACAGATAGCACTTTAGTGATAATTTTCTGTAATCCAAAAATAATTTTATTATTATTATTATTATTATTATTTTATTTTTTTTAATCTCAAGGCACCCCTGGCAGCTCTCTGAGGCACCCTAGGGTGCCGCGGCACCCCTGTTGAGAACCGCTGCTGTAGAGGACCCTGTGTACATGTCTCTGTAGATGACCCTGTGCATGTCTCTGTAGATGACCCTGTGCATGTCTCTGTAGAGGACCCTGGGCCACGAGGACGGTGATGACGACAGCCAGCCTCCACCTGGTGGCCAGAAGGAGCGCAGACGGTCCTCGACGGTCAGCCTCGGGGGCGACGGGGGCGACAAGAAGTGCAGCCTGGAGAGGAGGCGGAGCCGGAGGGCCTCTCTGGGGAGACACGCCTCCCCCTCCCCCTGCAGTCCGGCTTCACCACAGAGAGCCGGCTTCCAGGATATGAGTGAAAGGTGAGAGAGGGAGAGAGAAAGTGAAAGAGAAAGAGAAAGAGAAAAAGAAAGAGAGACAGAGGGAGGGAAGTAGGGAAGGAGGGAGGACTGGAAGGAGGGAGCGGCATGAGGGAGGGGTGGAGTTGAGAGAGTCAGGGGGTAGGGGATAGGGAATCGGGATAGGGAGGAGAGAGAGAGGGGGATGCAGGAGGGGAGTGAGAGAGGGAGGAGAAAGAGAGAGAGGGGGTGAGGGAGGGAAGTGAGAGAGGGGGAGGGAGAGAGAGAGAGGGGGATGCAAGAGATAGAGGGAGAGAGGGAGGTGAAAGAGAGGAGGGAAACATGTAAGGTGATATAGAGAGGGATGGGTAGAGGGCAGAGGGAAAAAGAGATGATAACAAATGAGACAGGGGAGAGGGGGTAAGAGAGACAATGATGAGAGAGCAAGGGGCTGAGAAGGAGGGAGAGAGAGAGAGAGAGAGAGAGAGAGAGAGAGAGAGAGAGAGAGCAGCTAGCGCAAATCAGCCATCAAACAGTATTATGGCCATGTGGTTTCTAGTGTCAGAAGGACAAAAATACTTATTGTGTGTAAATTGGAAAGGGTATTTGAGAAAAGGGCGGGACTAAACGATTTGAGATGAACACAAACTTACTGAACCCAACGATCTCTGCTCCAGAGCACTTTCAGGTTGTCTCCCGTCCATGTAAGTTCAAAAGGTCAATCAAAGAAAGGTCAATCACTGACCTTTGCGACTCTCCTATTCGTTATCACCGTGACCCCTCACACTACTACCGTGTGTCTCACTCAACACAGACACTGGTGTGGTTTCTCTACACTGAGCTGAGCAGCAGCAATAATATTAAAGGGATAGTTCAGATTATTTTTTTATTTTTCTTTCTTATATAGTATGCTATTTTGGGGGGGGGGGCGACAGTGGCTCGGGAGGTAGAGCAGTCGTCTGGTAATCCGGAGGTTCCCGGTTCATTCCATGAGCAAGACACTTAACCCCTAATTGCTCCTGATGAGCAGGTTGGCACCTTGCATGGTAGACTCCGCCATCGGTGTGTGAATGGGTAAAATGTGAGGAACAAATTGTAAAGCGCTTTAGATCAAATTGACCATTTATTAAATATTTGCCAGTAGTTTAAACGATGCATAATGGCTGCTCGATAGTGGAGCGCAACACTCTGAAGGATCATACACATACATTTTTTTTTATAACTTTTTATTTTACTGTATGAAGCACACTTTCAGGGGCTCATACAGAACCAAGCATTTCACCGTAAAGTACGTGTGTTTTATTGTGACAACTAATAAACAAACTTGAAACTTGAAACATACAAATCGATTAATCGGCCGGCCCTACTCCACAGTCATTAGCTTACTTACAGAGACCCGTGGTCGAAGTTCTGGCCCGTGAGCAAGGCACACCGGGTACGTAAACAAAAACAACTTGAATCCACACCACAACGTGCAAACAAAAGTTTTAACCATTCACAACAGAATACTGCAGTATGTGTGTCTTTTCAACGCCTGCTTCTTCTCTCAGACCGACACGATGTCCTGCAACTCTGTAGTTTATAGAGGAAGCTGGTGTATTTCCTCGTACTGAGGCTATTTAGCCAACGAAGAAGAAGAAGAAGAAGAAGAAGAAGAAGAAGAAGAAGAAGAAGAAGAAGAAGAAGAAGAAGAAGAAGAAGAAGAAGAAGAAGAAGAAGAAGAAGAAGAAGAAGAAGAAGAAGAAGAAGAAGAAGTCTTTATTTGTCATGCAGATTTAACACACACATGCGATGGGCGACCCACAGGAACACACACACACACACACATGCACTGAGTCGCTGATGAAATGTTCTCTGCACTTCCCATCCCGTCTTCCCCCCCCAAAGGGCAGCCGGGAGCAGACAAGGGCTGCAGCGTGCGCCGCGCCCGGGGACCAATCCAAGTGCTCCTGTCCGTCTTCGTCAGGGAGGCGACAGCGTTAGCGATCTGTTGTGCATGTTTTTCCATTGGTGTATCTTATCGGGAGGGGAAACCCTTGTGAGCACGGGGAGAAACATGCAAACTCCACACAGAAAGGCCCGGGAGATACCCCACCTGGGTAACTGGCAACAACGGCACCCTGGTCCCCAAACGGGAATCGAACCCAGGACCTTCTAGCTTTGAGGCGACAGTGTTAACCACTATACCACCGTGCATCACGTCGGTCTGAGAGAAGAAGCAAGCGGAAATACAATATTCTGTTGTGAATGTTTGAAACCTTTGTTGGCACGTTTTTGTTTTGTTTGTTTCCGGACCCCCTGGGTTGCCCGTCTGAAGCTTTTAACAGCTCGCTCGGAAAACACAGACAGAACTTCGACCGCGGTTTCGGTAAGTAAGCTAAGTTATGCATCGATTACGCTACTGGCAAATATTTCATATCACTCTATGTCAAAAGAAATCTGAACTATCCCATATGGAATAGCATGTAAACACACACCCATTGAAACAATGTGACGTGCATAAAAAAAGCTAATATTTTCAGCAACAGTTTTGCAGTTTTGTCCATGGCGCTAATACTTGACACCACATTGCTTATTGGTGCAACAGAGCTAACACAGACTTGTTCTGGAGTCAAACGGGTCACTCTGCAGAGCAGCAGGACGTGAAATTAATTTGTTCATCGGCTACAGTATGTTCGCCTGCCAATTAAAGGGGACTTTTTTTTCCTTTTTACTTAAAGGAACACGCCAACATTTTGGGAAATTAGCTTATCGTCTTTTCCAGAGAGTTACAAGAAGATAGATACCAGTTTCCTCTCTGTGCGTTCAGTAGAAAGCTATCTGGCTGCACGTTAGCCTAGCTTAGCACAATGAATGGAAGTGGACAGTGCCATGCAAATGGGTGGCATGGCATTCCCCTTTAATTTAATCAGAGTAGCATGTCAAATGAAAACAGAGACTGACTGTGATTAATGGACTTACCAGCCAGAAACCAAACTTGAGCAGCGTTTGACTGGCGGCCGACTGTAGTGTTAATTTCAAGTCCTGTAGAGTTGTTGTCTGAAGCCGTTCTCTTCAGGTAAATACCTCCTCCCCCCATCCTCTCTCCTCCTTCTCCCTTCTTTCATCACCCCCTCTCTTCCCGATTCCTCACCTCCCCCTTGACACCTCCCTCCTCCTCTCTGCACCTCCCTCCTGTCCTTCCATCATTTCCTCTCAGTCAGCAAAGTGTGAACTAAGCAGGTTTCGGACCCTGATCGGTGTAAGTACGAGAAAGGGACTGTCATGTCAGCATAATTTTGCTTATGCATGGCTAGAATTCAAATGCTGTGTGTGTGTGTGTGTGTGTGTGTGTGTGAGAGAGAGAGAGAGAGAGAGAGAGAGAGATGAGAGAGAGAGAGAGAGAAGAGAGAGAGAGAGAGAGAGAGAGAGAGAGAGAGAGAGAGAGAGAGAGAGAGAGAGAGAGAGAGAGAGAGAGAGAGAGAGAGAGAGATGAGAGAGAGAGAGAGAGAGAGGAGAGTGTGTGTGTGTGTGTGTGTGTGTGTGTGTGGTGTGTGTGTGTGTGTGTGTGTGTGTGTGTGTGTGTGTGTGTGTGTGTGTGTGTGTGTGTGTGTGTGTGTGTGTGTGTGTGTGTGTGTGTGTGTGTGTGTGTGTGTGTGTGTGTGTGTGCGTGCGTGCGTGCGTGCGTGCGTGCGTGCGTGCGTGCGTGCGTGCGTGCGTGCGTGCGTGCGTGCGTGCGTGTGAATGAATGAATGAAAACTTTATTTAACAGATTGCAGAATGGGTACAATACAGTACGGCTCAATACACACAATTGTTAAGGGGATGCAGACCAGAGAAAGACGTTTGTCTTGTTTACATCAGGGTCCCCCATTTTCAATTTATATTGACATTTATGACATACTCAACATACATGACATTTATGGCATAGGGACATATAGGTATTTAGTACTGATACATTTGTGACATATACGGTATTCAAATATACAGTACTGTTACCCATAGATCCTGACAGAGTATATACATATGATGGGGAGGGGACTGTACATTTGGAGGGGGTGGGTGGGTGGGAGAGAAATATACATACGGCGGGGAGAGAATATATACATGCGGTGGGGAGGAGACTGTCAATTAGGAGGGGGTGGGGGTGGGGGGTTTGGACATTTACGGTGGCCAGTTTCGAATTGCAGCCTCCCGTAGGTGCTCTTTAAGAGCGGTTTTGAATGTGGGTAGGGATTCACAATCCTTTATAGCTGTGGGTAGGGCGTTCCACATTGATGTGGCATAATTGCGAAACGTGTTTAGTCCCTTGTTTGAGCCGAATCTGGGTTTAACATGATTTGTTGAGCTTCCTCTGGTGTTGTGGTCGTGGTATTCACTGACCTTTGGGAAGTATTTTGACATGTACATGGGTACCTTAGTCGTATAGTGTATCTTGTAGACCAGGCCCATTGCAAGTTGCTGTACTCTGTCGTCTACTCTAAGCCATCCTACGTTGTCAAAGTGGGCAGGGGTGAGGTGGGTTCTAGGGGTAAGGTCAAGTAGTAGTCTGACCAGTTTCTTTTGTGATGTTTGTAATCTTGTTTTTAGCGCCTTTGAGGTGCTTTGGTACCATGAGGTGCAAGCATAGTCGTAGTACCCTTGAATGAGTGCTCCTGCCAGAGTCTTCAGGGTATTCTTGTTTACCAGAGAGGAGATCCGGTACAAGAATCTAGTTCGTTGGTTGACTTTTTTTATTACATTGGATGCCATTTTGTCACAGGAAAGATTTGCCTCTAGGATGGAACCCAGGTAGATATTTCATCTTTCCTTGTGACAATATTGTCACCCACTGTAACTGAGAAGCCGAGTTTGTTATTTGAACCGAAGAGAATGGACTCTGTTTTGCCTATGTGTAATTATAGTTTGTTATCAGCGAGCCATATGCAGATTTTGCCTAGTTCCGAGCTGAGGGTTTTTTCAACCTGCAACTTGTTCTTGTCAGAGACCAGCAGGGCTGAGTCGTCCGCAAACAGGAACAAGTTGCAGTCACAAGCTGACGACATGTCATTTAAATTAGGAACAGTAGCGGTCCTAGTATGCTTCCTTGTGGAACACCACAGCTCACTGTGAGGGGGGGGGGGGGGGGGGGTAGAGTACCGTTTACCTCCACCATCTGTTCTCTCCCCTCCAGGTAGGATTGCATCAAAACCAATTGCTTTTAGCTTGTCAATCAGAATGGAGTGATTGACAGTGTCGAAGGCCTTTTGTAGGTCCAGCATGACCATGCCGCAGTATTTGCCCGCGTCCACCTCTTGTTTGATGTGGTCGTTCAAATAGAGAAGGCATGTGTCAGTGGAGTGGGATGTTCTGAAGCCAGATTGGAATTCGTAGATTTGATGTTTTTCCGCCAGGTACTTTTCGACCTGTTCGTAGACTATTTTCTCCATGACTTTCGAGATGGAGGTAAGAATAGAAACAGGGCGGTAGTTGCCTGGGTCTAATTTGCTGCCCTTTTTGTGCAGAGGGGTCACTCTCGCAATTTTGAAGTCCTTGGGGACGTGTCCCTGTTTTATAGAGAGGTTTATTATATGTGTGATGACTGGGGTGATGGCGGCTGCTGTGTCTCTGAGGAATTTGGAGGGGATGTTGTCATGGCCAGTGGCCTTGTTAGGTTGGAGGGCGCTGGAGTTGGAGTACCTCATCGGTTGTTACCATTTCTAGTTTGAAGACGTCTTTGCGGACCCCTAGGTTTTTGTAGTATTCTACTATGTGTTCTACCCCATAATGCCCTGAGTGGGAGGGTAGTTTGTTTACCAGTGTTGTGGCTATGTTTGTGAAGAAGATGTTTAAGTAATTGGCTACATCCAGCTTGTCTGTGATGAGCGTGTTGTCCGTCTTTATGTTTATGTTTGAGAATCTGGTTTAAGTTTTCTACTGCAGCCTAGTTGATTATTGAGTAATTTCCAACGTTCACGTGGTTTGTTTTTGTTTTCCTCAGTTTTGTCATTGATGAAAATATTTTTTCCGGTTTTGATCATGGTGTTTACGTCATTTCTTAGTCTGTTTCTTTGAATTTTTTGTTCAACCACGTGGGCTTGGAGTTCACTGTTTGAGCTTTTGGAAAGCTTTGTCTGACTTTTATAAAGTTCCGAGCATTTTTTGTCTCTGGTTTTCATAGCGGCCACTGCGGCCAGTATTTCAGTGTGCATCCATGGCTCAGCGCAATTTTTAACCCTGGTGGTTCTTTTTTTTTTTTTGATCCACTTTTTCTCCCATTTTTCTATATTTTCTCCCATCCCAATTTCGTATCATCCAATTCAACCCTCCCCTGTCACGAACGCTGTTTCTTGCCTCCCACAAGCCGGCTGCAGTGAGGACTAAGTCATACATAGCACAAGTCCCCTCCGGTACTTGAGGTAACAGCAGTCGCATCTTTTCACCTGCGCAGCTCGACCTCTCAGTGTCGAGGAGTAACGCGTGGGAGGCTCACGCTGCCCCCGACACTTCCTGATTCTACTGCGCAGGCGCACCAACCGACTTGTAGGAGTCGCTTGTTCACAACGTTCGATCCCCACCCTTCAGTTTTTCCCTCCCCGTAATACGGCCAATGTGTATTACTGCGGACGACCAGCCAAACTGAAAAACAATGTGGAGAGCTGGATTCGAACACGCGAATCCTAGCGTCTCCACACTGGTGGCGAGTGCCTTAGACCACTACACCACCTAGCCGCTAACCCTGGTGGTTCTTAGGGGTGCCATGTTGTTGAGTATTGTTGTGAATTTGGTTTTGAAACCAAGCCATGTTTCTTCATGTGTTCCACATGAAGTTCCACTGAGTTCATCTGACCAGTCCATGCTCTCCAGTTCTTGGTTAAAGGCCTCTCTAGAGTAGGTTTTGAGGTCTCTAGATGTGACTGTTTTGTGACAGCCGGCCTTCTGTGTGTGTGTGTGTGTGTGTGTGTGTGTGTGTGTGTGTGTGTGTGTGTGTGTGTGTGTGTGTGTGTGTGTGTGTGTGTGTGTGTGTGTGTGTGTGTGTGTGTGTGTGTGTGTGTGTGTGTGTGTGTGTGTGTGTGTGTGTGTGTGTGTGTGTGTGTGTGTGTGTGTGTGTGTGTGTGTGTGTGTGTGTGTGCGTAAGTACGTGTGTGCGTGTGCGTAAGTGCATGTGTGATTGTGTGAGACAGCATGAGGTTCATGGATGAATTGATGGCTTAGTTGTCTGTGGATAGTGTCTAGATCCCATAGGTTAGAGTTAAGGTTTTTGAAGTAAAAAAAAAAAGAAAAAGTAGATTCCTATGGAAATGTCCTTCCGGGTTATGGGATCTATGCACTACCTTTTTATGTTTTAAGGGAATACATCCTGTTTCATATTCACTGTCTCTCTCTCACAGTCATGTAGCCAGACCTCCAGTACCACCAGTATGGAAGCTTCAACTTAATTTGACTTCAAATGTCATAGCATAGTCTGCAAATAGTCTGTAAAGAGTACTGTGAAAGGAAGATAAAGCTGTGCAGTACGACCTCTTTCCATCCATCTCTCATTTCTCACTCTTTGTTTATAGTGATATGATATCCTTGCATGATATTCTCTCATCTATCCCATCATCTGTCCCTCAATCAAACCCCCTCCCCCCTCCCTCCCTCCCTCCCTTCCTTCCCTCTATCTGTCCACCCCTCCCTCCCTCCCTTCCCTCTATCTGTCCACCCCTCCATCCCTTCCTTCCCTCTATCTGTCCCCCATCCCTTCCTTCCCTCTATCTGTCCCCCCCTCCCTCCCTTCCTTCCCTCTATCTGTCCCCCCCTCCCTCCCTTCCTTCCCTCTATCTGTCCACCGCTCCATCCCTTCCTTCCCTCTTATCTGTCCACCCCTCCCTCCCTTCCTTCCCTCTATCTGTCCACCCCTTCCTTCCCTCTATCTGTCCACCCCTCCCTCCCTTCCTTCCCTCTATCTGTCCACCCCTCCCTCCCCCCTCCCTCCCTTCCTTCCCTCTATCTGTCCCCCCCTCCTCATTGCCCGGCCTCCACAGAGAGGAGGTGCATGAGGAGGGGGAAGAGGAGGAGGAGGAAGAGGAGACTCCGGTGACGGAGTCTGATTCAGATGAGAAGGAGGGGGCTGATAGTGTGACTAGTCTGACCACCCCCAGGTATTCTAGGATATAAAGGGACAGTTCACCTAAATAAAAAAATTATGGTAAGACTTTAAAGGTGCACTCAGTAAGATTTCAGATCGTTTGAAATGAATACCTTTTACAGTAGGTTCAACCACAAACAATTATGCGGAATTAACTATTTGATGCCCTTTCTGATGTCCTTTTTCTGTTCCGGTTTGTGCACCTACTTTTTAACTCCCAGCTGGAACAAAAAGATTAGCAGGTTTTCCTTGCAAACCATGACAACATCTTGTGTTCTGCCGCTATACTTTAGACCAGCCATCTCCTTTGGCCAAATTAAATACTACAGTATTTCACCTTTAAACACAACATTGCCTAGCTAACACAATCGTGTAACTAAGAGATTTGCTCGGAAAAAATATGAATTTTGTGCAAAGATCACTAGATTTGGCACTTCCTGGTTATAACAAGATGACAGAGGACAATATTGGCCAATAGTAAACATTAAATACTTACAAACTTACAAACATGAAAATTTTTTCTAATGCATAGTTATTTCACCTACAATACGAGGCTGAGACTGGTTCGCTGGCTAGATAGCACCAATTTTCCAAGAATCCTGAACAGAACCGGTAACTAGTTTAGTGGAGAATGTGTACAGATCCAGCACTGAACAATCGAACCTCTGCTGCTCCTCTGCTGCTCCTCCACCAGTCCACGGGCCAAACTGATTTTGTGACTCCTATTGTTCTGGACCGGGCCAGATTTCACACCTCCACTGCCTCCCACAGTGTATCAGGCTGGCAGGACTTTTTCATCTTAAACTTTTATTTGTCCCAAACGCCCCAGCTCCATCCGATTCCTTCCCTTTTTCACTGTTTACTTATCATGCATTGCAACACTAATATATGGGCAGTACCCCAAGTCAGACTGCCCCGAACCCACTTATTAAAAATGATCTTGGGGGTCTGAGGGCACTAGCCCCCGACCCCCTCCCTGGGGGAGCACTTAAATGAAGTACCCTCCCTTTGTTCACTTTGGGAGCCAGCCACCAGCCCCCGAAATATAACACCTGAGTGCTAATTCTAAAGTGGCAGAGGAGCAGCAGAAGGGCAGCAGAAGGGATCTGAATTTTCAGTGCTGCATCTGTATGAGTGCACCTTTAAAGGGGTATGACTGCACTTTTAAAGAGATATGACTGCACTTTTAAAGGGATATGAGTGCACCTGTAAAGGGATATGAGTGCACCTTTAAAGGGATATGAGTGCACCTGTAAAGGGATATGAGTGCACCTGTAAAGGGATATGAGTGCACCTGTAAAGGGGTATGAGTGCACCTGTAAAGGGATATGAGTGCACCTGTAAAGGGATATGAGTGCACCTGTAAAGGGATATGAGTGCACCTGTAAAGGGATATGAGTGCACCTGTAAAGGGGTATGAGTGCACCTGTAAAGGGGTATGAGTGCACCTGTAAAGGGATATGAGTGCACCTGTAAAGGGATATGAGTGCACCTGTAAAGGGGTATGAGTGCATATTTAAAGAGATATGAGTGCACCTTTAAAGGGATATGAGTGCATCTGTAAAGAGATATGAGTGCACCTTTAAAGGGATATGAGTGCATATTTAAAGAGATATGAGTGCACCTTTAAAGGGATATGAGTGCATATTTAAAGAGATATGAGTGCACCTGTAAAGGGATATGAGTGCATCTGTAAAGGGATATGAGTGCACCTGTAAAGGGATATGAGTGCACCTGTAAAGGGATATGAGTGCATATTTAAAGAGATATGAGTGCACCTTTAAAGGGATATGAGTGCATATTTAAAGAGATATGAGTGCATCTGTAAAGGGGTATGAGTGCATCTGTAAAGGGATATGAGTGCACCTGTAAAGGGATATGAGTGCACCTTTAAAGGGATATGAGTGCACCTGTAAAGGGATATGAGTGCATCTGTAAAGGGATATGAGTGCACCTTTAAAGGGATATGAGTGCACATTTAAAGAGATATGAGTGCATCTGTAAAGAGATATGAGTGCACCTTTAAAGGGATATGAGTGCACATTTAAAGAGATATGAGTGCACCTTTAAAGGGATATGAGTGCACCTTTAAAGAGATATGAGTGCACCTTTAAAGAGATATGAGTGCACCTTTAAAGAGATATGAGTGCACCTTTAAAGACTATCACAGTCTACAAGCCATTAGAGGTTCTTATAACATACATGTCATATCTCCTTAGTACGAGCTTCATGTATGTTATATCCTGTTAGAAGCTGTAATTTAGCCTGGTACTGATGTAGGCCATAATGAGCTGTTATTGTGGTTTAATGAACACATTTATAATGCATGATGAGGAGTATCGTTATTAAAAGAAGTGAAAATGTTCTCGAACACAAATGAGCTTCTTTCAACGGTTCTCAAGATATCAAGGTATCAAGATATCAACATTTGAAACAAGTTCAGTTAGATTGGAATAAAGTGAAATGATGTCACCCTAGTGGGAGATTTGGTACGCACTTGTTTTCTGCACAATCTTAAGACTCAATATAAGTTTAAAGGAACACACCAAAACATTATGGGAAATGTGCTTATCGTCTTTTCCAGAGTTTCCTCTCTGTGCGTTCACTAGAAAGCTACTCGGCTGCAAAATAGCCTAGCTTAGCACAAATGAATGGAAGCGGATACAGACCAGCTAGCCTAGCCGTTGGCTCCTGGAGGTTTAAGCTAGGCAGGTGGTCCGTATCCACTTCCACTCATCTGTGCTAAGCTAGGCTAGCTTGCAGCCGGATCACTTTCTATTGAACGCACAGAGAGGAAATTGGTGTCTATCTTCTTGTCTGACTCTGGAGAAGACGGTGAGCACATTTCCCATTATGTTGGCGTGTTTTTTTCAAATACTTACAGTTCTTACTCATTGGCCCCCATAGTCTTCATTTATATTTTTCATTAATTTGTTCATTCATTCATTCATTCATTCATTCATTCATTCATTCATTCATTCATTCATTCATTCATTCATTCATTCATTCATTCATTCATTCATTCATTCACCTCCTCTTCTCTATCCATCCTTCCCTCCCCAGCATGGCTAGAACCCTGACTTCCAAAGTTCACAGAACGAGCCTCCAATCCATCACCATCACCTCTAGGAAAGAGGACAAACTGAAAGAGGAGGACGGGAGGAGTAGGACAGACTGGCCTCCGCCGTCCACCCCCGACCCTCCTCCTCCTCCTCCCACCTCCTCCCCTCTCCTGCCCCCGACCCCCCCGGCCTCCGCGGAGCCCTCCCTCCTCACCAGCCTGCTGGCCAGGAAGAAGTCCATCATCACCGTCCCGGCCACCACGGAGGTCAGCCCCCCGCTGCGCGGCACCTCGCGGGCCTCCCCGGACAGGCTCCCCTATCTCCCCCACTCTCCCTTCCACCTCTTCTCCTACGACCTGGAGGAGGAGCCCTCGCCAAGGGAGGAGGAGGAGCAGCCCGAGACTACGTCTCCCAGGTCAGAGGGAGGAGGACGGGACTTAAGTCTCCACACGACTCCACGGTTCAGGAAGTGATGGAAGACGTTGTTTTGGTTTCTTTCCTGCTCTCTCTCCTTTTCCACCTGTCCTACACGCAAGCAGTTCGCCTTCCTCACCTTCGCCTTCCTCACTTTCACTTGCAGTTCGCCTTCCTCACCTTCACCTTCCTCACTTTCACTTGCAGTTCGCCTTCCTCACCTTCACCTTCCTCACTTTCACTTGCAGTTCGCCTTCCTCACCTTCACCTTCCTCACTTTCACTTGCAGTTCGCCTTCCTCACCTTCACCTTCCTCACTTTCACTTGCAGTTCGCCTTCCTCACCTTCACCTTCCTCACTTTCACTTGTGATTCTGGCTCTTGTCTTAGCTGATGCCTGGTTGAATCTTTCTCTCCACCTTCCTCATGTCCTCACTTCCCCTTTCATGACACCTTCTCACACCCTTGTGCTAAATAGTCCTTTTCACTTCTCGCGTGCGTGCGTGCGTGTGTGACTTACAGTACTGTGATTGCAGGAGATCATTGTGAATAATCTTCCCTTAGGTTGAGGTTTTCTGCGTGGGTTCATATTTTCAGCAACAACCCTTACACAAAAGGTTGTGTTGTCCCTTACTACACACATACGGGTGTGTTGAAAAAAGATACAGCGTGTCAATAGAAACACATGTGTCACTTCTTAAAGGGGCAATTCACCAGAAATCAATGCTGATTTATTTTGCACATACTGTAATCCTCACACACAATCTAAAAACTCTAAAACAGTTTTGCACAGACTCATTTAGTTTAGACAGCTATTGAGAGTAAATTAGTGTGAATATGGCCACCAGTGATGTTATCATCATCATCATCATCATCATCATTTACTCTCAAATTAAATTAATGTGTGCAAATGTTTTTGGATAGGTGTGAGATAATGTGCAAAATAAACCTGCGTTGTTTTTGGGTGAAGTGTGTGTGTGTGTGTGTGTGTGTGTGTGTGTGTGTGTGTGTGTATGTGTGTGTGTGTGTGTGTGTGTGTGTGTGTGTGTGTGTGTGTGTGTGTGTGTGTGTGTGTGTGTGTAGAGAGGAACAACAATACCGTTGTTGTTATAATGTGAGTCTCCAGTTATCTGTATCCAGTGATGACTTCAGTATAAGCACATCACCACTGTACCTGTTAAAGTGGTAAACAGTGCCCTCTCAAGTACTATCTCTGTAATTGTGTGTCATGAATGAAAGGCTGCCTACTACCACTAATACCCTTTACAATGGAATGGAGGGAGGGGTAGAGGGAGGGATGGAGAGATTTGATGGCGGGAGGGATTTGATGGAGAAAGGGATTTGATGGAGGGAGGGATTTGATGGAGAGCGGGATTTGATGGAGGGAGGGATTTGATGGAGAGCGGGATTTGATGGAGGGAGGGATTTGATGGAGAGCGGGATTTGATGGAGGGAGGGATTTGAAGTACTGCAGCTCAAAGTGCTTCACAGCAGAAGTGCCGACATATAAAATCACAGTTTTTCACATTAGGATCTAACATCCCAATAGGCCACCTTGTTTATGGTTTGATTCTATGGCAGTTTTAAAATATACAATAATAATAGACAGTAAAATTATACAATAGTGCAGTGCAATGTAATAGTTCTGGATTACTGTTTAACAGTTTAAAGTCGGGGGCGGTCAGGTGGCGTAGCAGAGATTGTGCTTGTCACCAATGCAAGAGGCTGCGGTCTCGACTCCCGGAGAGTCAGCATTGCCTTGGCTCTGGCTGATCGCTATACTAACTCGTTTGGCTGAGTTAGGGGGAGGGGAGCCGTGGGTGGGTCCTGGGCGTTGTGGACAGCGACCCCTACAGTTCGGTCGGGCGCCTGCTCAGCGAAGGTAGGATCTGGTGAGAGGTAGTGCGGCCTCCCACACGTTACACTCTCCCAGTGAGAATCTGCGCGGCCAGGCTGGCTGCCGGCTGGCTGCACATGCGTCGGAGGAAAGCATGTGACAGTCTCCGGCCTCTCGGACCAACAGTATGGGAAAGTGCGCAACAACCAGGAAGGGGGTTGGGAATTGGCAAAACGACTAACAGTGGGATGGGAGAAAAATCGGAAAAAGAAGGAAAAAATAAAAAATAAAAATAAAACAGTTTAAAGTCGTCTTTACCTTCCCTGTTTGGTATCCACAGTTTCAAACCTGACAGTCTTCCTTCCTGTTTGATACCCACTTTGACCCTTCAAACCTCCCTCTCAGGGTGCAGTTCTAGGCCTGGGTACCCCACACAGTTTTAAAACCTGACAGTTTTTCTTCCTGCTTGATACCCATATAGTTCAATACCGGACAGTTTATGCGCTGTCTTTATGTCAATATGCGCCACACTGGTCTCTAACAAGGTGCCATGTTAGCGTCGCACCAACGCCCTTACTGTTGTGTACAGTAGCAAAGTATCACGTTAGTTTGTCACTAGTTTGCGATTTAGCCGACAGGGTGTCATGTTGTCTGGCGACCCCTCAGGGTCACTCACCTCCGTCCTCTCTCCCTCCTCAGGAATGGAGGCCAGAAATCCTACTCGTCTCTCAGCAGTCCCACGAGCACCAGGTGAACACACACACACACACACACACACACACACACACACACACACACACACACACACACACACACACACACACACACACACACACACACACACACACACACACACATATACACACAGTCCGCTGACTACCTCTCTTGCTCAACCTCTCTGTTTCTCTCCATCTCTCTCTCTCTCTCTTCCCCCCCCCCCCCCTCTCTCTCTCTCTCTCTCCCCCCCTCTCTCTCTCCCCCCCTCTCTCTCTCCCCCCCTCTCTCTCTACCCCCCCATCTCTCTCTCTCTCTCCCCCCTATCTCTCTCTCTCTCTCTCCCCCCTCTCTCTCCCCCCCTCTGTCTCCCCCTCTCTCTCTCTCTCCCCCCCCCTCTCCCCGCTCTCCCCCCCCTCTCTAGGCCTGCTCTGGGGGGTCTTCTGTCCTCTTCGTACCGGCAGCACCAGGAGTCTCTGGCAGCAGAGAGGGAGCGGCGCCGTGTGGAGAGAGAGGAGAGGCTTCAGAGGATAGAGCGGGAGGAGAGGAACAAGCACAGGTGAGACCAGAGAGGGGTTTTCAATGGTTAAAATCTAACTGCACAACTCACAACCCACTTCTTCAATCAATATCTGAAATGAAGAAGAAAAACCACCATTGCACTTTGCTAACTAAGGAATCTACCATGTCTATATTACTACCTACTATGCTACTATGTATATATGCACTCAAGACTGTAGCACCCAAGTTTCAACACTGTTT